>NC_139027.1:118234870-118443514 GCF_964662115.1 Mustela nivalis
CCCAATCCCATCTTGTTTCATTTATTCTTCTCCTAGACACTACAAGGAATATTAAGGGGGGTTCTATAAAAGGAAAAAACCCAAGAATATCATTAAATAGAAATTTATGGAGACAATCTATAGAAACAAAGACTTCACAGGTAACACAATGTCAATAAAAACAAGATCTCAATAATCACTCTCAGTGTGAATGGCCTAAATGCGCCCATAAAACAGCACATGGTTGCAGATTGGATAAAATGACAGGACCCATCCATATGTTGTCTACAAGAAACCCATTTTGAACCTAAGGATACATCCAGACTGAAAGTGAAGGGATGGAGAAGTTTCTTTCATGCCAGTGGGCCTCAAAAGAAGGCTGGTGTAGTGATTCTCATATCAGATAAATTAGATTTTAAACTAAAGACTGTAGTCAGAGATACAGAAGGACACTACATCATTCTTAAAGGTTCTATCCACCAAGATCTAACAACTGTAAATATTTATGCCTCCAATATGGGAGCAGCCAACTACATCAGAGAACTGTTAATCAAGATAAAGAGTCATATTGATATGAATACATTAATAGTAGGGGATCTTAACGTGCCACTCTCAGTAATAGATCATCCAAGCAGAAAATCAATAAAGAAACAAGAGCATTGAATGACACATTGGACCAGATGGACCTCATAGATATATACAGAACATTCCACCCTAAAACAACAGAATACTCATTCTTCTCGAGTACACATTAAATCTTCTCCAGAGTAGACCACGTACTGGGTCACAAATCAGGGCTCAACTGATACCAAAATATTGAGATTATTCCCTGCATATTCTCAACCATGACCATCTTTTTCATCACATTGCCTGCAAAGTGCAAAAGTTAGTGTATTCTAGGCAGAGGAAGCAGCTAGAGCAAAGGTTCTATGTATTTTTTTTTAAGATTTTATTTATTTATTTGACTGAGAGAGAGAGAGAGGGAGAGATCACAAGTAGGCAGAGAGGTAGGCAGAGAGAGACAGGGAAGCAGGCTCCCTGCTGGGCAGAGAGCCCAATGCGGGGCTTAATCCCGGACCCTGAGATCATGACCTGAACTGAAGGCAGAGGCTTAACCGACTGAGCCACCCAGGCTCCCCGCAAAAGTTCTATATTAGAGTAAGCCTGGTATATATGAGAAAGGGGAAATAATTCTCAAAACAATCTTTTCTGGATTTAATTTGTTAATGTGTAAAAAGCACCTTTCATGGGTTGACATATATAAAGCTCCTGCTATATATATATAAATAAACTTCTTCGCCCAGCAGGAGACAAGCATGTATGTGCTTGTATATATATATATATATATACACACACACACACCCACACATACGTGCTTGTCTCCTGCTGGGCTAAGAAGTTTATTTCACCCAGTCACCCATCCTCCCACCCACCTCCCACCCACCTCCAATGATTCATTCTCTTACTATTTACTGGCTCAAATTTACTTGCTTATGTTAGAATTTTCTGTAAGTTCCAAATGTAGACATTCCACTTCTTTCATACAAGACAAATTTTGACATCACGTCTTCATTTCTTGCTTCTACAAAGATTATTTCTCAATTTTTCTCTTCTTCCAGGGTATCTATTCTTGAAAGCTCCTCATTCAACAAAGTTTGAGCCCCCAACTATAGTACAGACTTCATTCTAAGTGCTTAAGGTACATTCATGGACTAAGCAGACAAAGTCACATGAAGCTTACTTTCTACCAGAGCAAGGCAGACAATGAAAAACAGCAAATTTTCCTATATGTGAGAAGGTGATAAGTGGTTTGCAGAAATAAGAGAGAATCTATTTGGAGGATTATGGGGGGCAGATTGCGGTTTCTTTCTTTACTTTTTTAAGTAAAGATTTGTTTATTTTAAAAACAGTTTTTTTGTTTTGTTTTGTTTTTAGATTTTACTTATTTATTTGACAGACAGAGATCACAAGTAGACAGAGAGGCAGGCAGAGAGAGAGAGAGAGGGAAGCAAGCTCCCCGCTGAGCAGAGAGCCCGATGCGGGCCTCCATCCCAGGACCCTGAGATCATGACCTGAGCCGAAGGCAGCGGCCTAACCCACCAAGCCACCCAGGCGCCCCAAGATTTATTTATTTTAGAGAGAGAGAGAGAGAGAACACAGGAAGGAGGGACAGAGGGAAAGGGAGACTCTCAAGCAGACTCTGCTGAGCATGGAGCCCAAGGCAGGGTTCAATCTCATGACACTGGGATCACAATCTGAGCTGAAGCCAAGAGTCAGACACTTAACTGACTGTGCCACCAAGGCACACCCAGACTGCAATTTCTTAAACAGCCATTAGCGTAGGGCTTGAAAGAAGGTTACAAGCAAAACAGTGACTTGAAGGAAGTAAAGGAATTAGCCACAACAATACCTGGTGCAAGTGCATTCTAAGCAGAGGGAACAGGGTTGAGCAAGCCAGGCATGTCTGAGGAAAAGCATTGAAACCATAGTGGTTCTAGTGAAGTGAGCAAGGACTAGAATAGTAGATGAGGTGAGAGAGGTCATAAGGGACAGATTGTGGAGAGCAGGTGGGCCGCTGTTAGGACCCTAGTTATTTGAGTGAAGAGGGGGCCATTGCAGAGTTTTGAGCCAGAGAGGTACATAATCTGACTTCAATGGGAGTGAAGTCTGCTATCTTGATGGCAGATTGCAGGAGGCCAGTGTAAAAGGACAGATACCTGTGAGGAAGCTATAGCAGTAGGAGGTGAGAGATGGTAGTGACTTGAATCAGAATGGTAGCAGTGGAGGTGGTGAGATTGGTTGACTCTGGACATAATTTGCAAGTAGACTCTTTGACAGATATGGATGTCACAGCTAAAAATACCAAGGATAATTCCAAGAATATGGCTTGAATTATGGCAACTGGGAATAATCTATAATTGAATGTATTTCTGTTTAGAATGACAGTAGTCATTTTTTTCAAAGCTCCTCATCCTGGAACTATGTTGTTAAAACTTGTGACCTCCGTCACCAATATCTCAAAATCATAAAAGTAAAGAATATGTTAACAACTGTATTATTTCAGACACATAAGCCATTTGCCAAAACATTATCCCATGTAGAAATACTCTCTAAAACATACCAGATGCAGAATCAAAAAACATCATCTTAAATATAGTTCCTGCCATTGATGGACAGTGTGGCTTGGTAAAAGCACGAGATGCTGTCTCACTTGAAAATACAGAAATAAACTCAAATACATTAAATAGTTAAATTTCAAAACAGAACCTATAAGGGAAAATCTATAAGTCAACAGTAATAAAAACTATCCCTCAAAACAAAAAGGAAAGATAGCTATAGCCATACAATTTTTAGAAAAATTAAAATACAGAATAAATATATATCTGAAGTTTGACTTCTTCATACTGAGTAAAATAGAAACAATTATATCTTTAAATATTATCCTTTGTGTAAAGGTTTTATGTCTAAGAACATTTATATAGAACATGACTCATGTATATAACAAATGCACTTAGTAGCCAAAATAATGACATAAATATTCACTTCTTAAATTGGATAAATAATTTGCAGAGCATCCATTCATTGATGTTTTATGCAATTATCAAGAATTCAGTTCTTGGAAAATATTTAATATATGGGAAAATACTAATAAGATAATAGAAATTTTAAAGTAGGTTACACATTTATTTATATAGTATCCAAGGAATCTGAAGAAGAGCAACAGAACAAAACTTCTTTATTATTTCAAAACTTTTTTTTTTTTAAGATTTTATTTATTTATTTGACAGAGAGAAATCACAAGTAGATGGAGAGGCAGGCAGAGAGAGAGAGGAAAGCAGGCTCTCCGCTGAGCAGAGAGCCCGATGCGGGACTCCATCCCAGGACTCTGAGATCATGACCTGAGCCGAAGGCAGCAGCTTAACCCACTGAGCCACCCAGGCGCCCATTATTTCAAAACTTTTAAAGATGTCAGCAAATAGTTCATAATCAGAAATGCACCCACCCACTATAAGTTTTATGCATCTGTTAATAATAATAAAGAAAGTTTCTATATTGATAAATCTCTAAGACATACTGGTAGTACCTTGCAGAAGAATCCACATGGTTCATTTACACTGTGTTTTTTTTTTTAAATCTAAGATATATATATATGCATATGCACTAGGATACATAAGTAATTGGTAAATTGGTAAGCATATATATATATATATACGTATGTACATATATATATGCTAGGATGTAAAAGTAATTGATAAGGTTGATTGATTGAGAGATTCTAAATGAAAGATTGAAGAAACATTATTCTAGAGTGAGAGAGTACTTTTCCTTAAACTCATATAAACCTAGCAGGTGCTTGATACTTTGTTTCAATTTTAAGTACTATTTTTCAATGAAAAGGAAATAATTTCCAAAAATAGCATTACTTAAAAAGCAGGAATAAACTCATTCATACTGATCTAAAACCAGAGGCTTACTGTAACACTGGAGTCAGACTAAGACTTCTCAGAAGATTGAGGAGATGCCTCCAGTAGGGTCTTAGAAAGTAGGATCATGGAACTGCCATAATGAGCGCATTTCTGTGTTTTTTTTTTTTTTAATTGGCCCAGGACTTTTCCTGCAGATCCTCTTTTCCTCTCAAGATCCTGAAAGCTCAATTTCTATAACTTAATCATAGCTCCATCATCCCTACATTTTAGGGCTCCATTACCTTTTGTCACCAGATTTAGGAACCCACATATAATGGTCAGCATCAGGAAATTCATGGCTCCTGGCAGAGAGGAAGCTCTGTGTCCTGAGGAATCCAGAGCACTTGGCCCAGCTAGGAGTATAAATAGTCACCTCTACTTGTCTATCATGGGTGATGAACCAGAGATGGGGAGAATGCCATGCCATCCGGATCACCAGACCATTAACTTGCACCCTTGAGTGTGCATGACAAAATAATGCTCTGTTCTAGAAACTCTTAAAGGAAACTGAGGCCTTGCGAAATGAGTTATAATCCTGAGGAAGTGTAGGGTCTGATGGGAAGAAACAATTCCCAAAGGAAATTGTTCTCCTTAACCCTAGATGGGGCCAGTTACTTCTCCTCTCTTTATAAATATACACCAGTGATTAAAAAAAAAAAATGCTACATAAAGATCTCACTTATTTCGGACCAATAGCTTTTGACTTCCAGTAGAGTATCTTCCTCTTTGATCTGAATGATTACCAGATCCATTTTGTATTAATTTCTGTGTAAGTTATGAAGTTTAGTTTGAGATGGACTTTTTCTTTTTACTGTGGACATTCAATTCTGCCAGTAACAATTTATTGAAAGTACTATCCTTCCTCCATTGAATTGTTTTGACACATTTGCCAAAAATTAGGTGGCTGTACTTGATTCTGTATTATGTTCCATTGATTATGTGTCTATTCCTCTGCCAGAACAGCACATTCTTGATTACTATATCTGTATAATATGTCTTGAGATAGTGCAATGATTCTTCTTGCTTAATTCTTCTTTTAAAAATTTTGTTCACTGGGGCGCCTGGGTGGCTCAGTGGGTTAAAGCCTCTGCCTTAGGCTCAGGTCATGATCTCAGGGTCCTGGGATCGAGCCCCACATCAGGCTCTCTGCTCGCAGAGCCTGCTTCCCCCTCTTTCTCTCCCTGCCTGCCTGCCTCTCTGTCCACTTCTGGTCTCTATCTGTCAAATAAATAAAATCTTTAAAAAAAATTCTTTTTGTTCACCTATACCAGTTCCTTTCAATAAAAACTGTAGAATAGTCTTTTATATATCTACAAAAGTTCTTGCTTGAGATTATGATTGCAATTGAGTAAACCTGTGTATTAGTCTGGGAGAAATGACTTCTTTGTTATGTTGAGTCTTCTAATCCATCTATGTATGCCTATGCCACTTAAGTGTTTTTTTAATTTCTTTCATCACTGTTTTGTAGTTTTTAGAATACAGACTTAAAATATTTTTCAATTTATAATTAAGTATTTTATGAGTAATTTTAAAAATTAATACTTTGTTTTTAATATTCACATATGTTTACTAGTATACAGTAATATAATTCATGTTCATGTATTGACTTTGGATCCAGAAGCTTATTTAACTCAGTTATTAGTTCTAGGAGGCTTTTAAATTGATTCCTTGATCTTTTCTCTGTAGACTATCATGTCAGCTATAAATGGGGACAATTTTCTTTCTTCCTTTGCAAACTCTGTATTTATTTCCTTTTCTTATCTTAACATGTTGAGTAGAATTTCCAGTATACATTACATAAGAAGGATAAGAGTGAATATCCTGGCACTTCTGTGATGGTGGAGGTATTCATTCTTTTACTATTACATATGACATTAGCTGTAGGTATTTTGTAGATTTTTTTAAATCAGGTTGAGAAAGTTTCCCTACATTCTTAGTTTTCTGAGAGTTTTTATCATGAATGCATTTGAAAGTTATTCAAAGGCTATTTATACATCAACTGATTGGATTATATGATTTTTCTCTGTTAGCCTATGAATTTGCTAGATGACATTGATGATTTTCAAATATTTAACCACCTTTCATTCTGCAACAAATCCCACCTGGTCATGACTTTAATTCTTTTTATGTATTGCCCAATTCCAACTGCCAGTACTTTTTAATTGAAATAGTTGTAGATTGACATGTACTTGTAGGAAATAATTTAGAGCAATCTTGTGTACCCTTTATTTTATGTTCCCTAATAGTCACATTTTGCAAACCTATAGTGCAATATCAACAACCAGGATGTTGACAATGATACATTCCACCAGTCTTATTCTGGTTCCCCAGTTTTACTTGTAATTATTTGTGTGTGCATGTGTGTGTGTTGTGATAGTGTGTGTGGCTGCAGTTCCCTACACATGTATCACATGTAGATTTGCATATCTACCACTCAAGATATAAAGTTCCATCAGCATAAGTGTCCCACCTTCAGTTTACTTTGGCCTTGTTAAAAGTCAGTTGAGCATATTTGTATGATCTATTTCAGGTTCTGTAAGCATTTATCTCTCTGCTAATACCACACAGCTATACCTAAACCTTGATATTGGATGGAATGATACCTCCCACTTCATTCTCTGTTCACGATGGTTTTAATGACTCCAGGGCTGATGTTCTTCTATACCAATTTATAATAATCTTGTCCATGTCTAGAAAAATCTTGCTTAGATTAGATAAGAATTTCATTAAACCTATAGATCAATGTTAAGTCTTCCAATCCCTGTACACAGTATGATTCACGGCATGTTTAATCTTCTTTGCCTCCATCAGAATTTTGTAATTTTCAGCATAGATTCTAAACATGTTTTGTTAAATGTATACCTAAGTATGCCATTTACTTTGGGAGTGATTATAATTAGTACTGCCTTAAAATTCCAGGTTCCATAAATATATTCTTAATACATAGAAAAGTAATTTAGTGAACCGATGTTTATTTGGACAATTAGGATTGAAATTCAGGAGTCACATATTCAGATAGAAACCTGAATTCTTTTGTGTCTCAGCTTTTTTCCTGCAACACAGCCAAACTCACTATCTGATTCTTGTGCATTTTTCAGATAGATTTTTTTAGGGGATTTTCACCTGGATAATCATGTCATATGCAAACAGGCAGCTCTTTTTTCCTTTTCAATCTATATACCTATTATTTCCTGCTTTATTGCAATGGTTACAATTTCCAGTAATGTTAATGTGAAACCATTTAGTCTTTGATCATTAAATATGAGGGATTTATTTTGTAGATGTTCTTTATCCAACTGAGGTAATTCCCTTCTCACTTGTAGAGAATTTTTATCATGAATTAGTGTTTTGCAAAATGCTTTTTATGCGACAATCAATATGCTCATATTATTTTTTTTTAATTTTTATTTTTTATATACATATATTTTTATCCCCAGGGGTACAGGTCTGTGAATCACCAGGTTTACACACTTCACAGCACTCATCAAAGCACATACCCTCCCCAATGTCCATAATCCCACCCCCTTCTCCCAAACCCCCTCCCCCCAGCAACCCTCAGTTTGTTTTGTGAGATTAAGAGTCACTTATGGTTTGTCTCCCTCCCAATCCCATCTTGTTTCATTTATTCTTCTCCTACCCATTTAAGCCCCCATGTTGCTCATATTATTTTTAAAATTTTCCTATTGCTATGGTTACACTGATTTTTAAAAGGATTTTGTTTATTTATTTATTTTTTTTTTGGCATTTAACTTTTTATTTTTTATAAACATATATTTTTATCCCCAGGGGTACAGGTCTGTGAATCACCAGGTTTACACACTTCACAGCACTCACCAAAGCACATACCCTCCCCAATGTCCATAATCCCACCTCCTTCTCTCAAACCCCCTCCCCCCAGCAACCCTCAGTTTGTTTTGTGAGATTAAGAGTCACTTATGGTTTGTCTCCCTCCCAATCCCATCTTGTTTCATTTATTCTTCTCCTACCCACTTAAGCCTCCATGTTGCATCACCACTTCCTCACTCTGGAAAACAGCATGGAGGTTCCTCAGAATGTTGAAAATAGAACTGCCCTATGACCCAGCAATTGCACTATTGGGTATTTACCCTAAAGATACAAATGTAGTGATCCAAAGGGGTACATGCACCCGAATGTTTATAGCAGCAATGTCCACAATAGCCAAACTATGGAAAGAACCTAGATGTCCATCCACAGATGAATGGATCAAGAAGATGTGGTATATATACACAATGGAATACTATGCAGCCATCAAAAGAAATGAAATCTTGCCATTTGCGACAACATGGATGGAACTAGAGCGTATCATGCTTAGCGAAATAAGTCAAGCAGAGAAAGACAACTATCATATGATCTCCCTGATATGAGGAAGTGGTGTTTATTTATTTATTTATGTATGTATGTATGTATGTATTTGGAGGGCATGATGTAGGGGGAGGGAGAGGAAGAGAGAATCTCAGGCAGACTCCATGCTGAGCAGGGAGCCCCACATAGGACTTATCGCAAGACCCTGAGATTATGACCTGAGCTGACATCAACAGTCATTCACTAAACCAACTGAGCCAACCAGGCACCCTGCATTGATTTTTGAGTATTAAACCAGTCTTTTGTACCTGAAATAAATTATTTTTTATTCATTGCTGGATTCTATTTGTTAATATTTTAATGAGACATTTAAGTTAATATTTTACTGAGACATGTAAGTTCTTGAGAGCATTTGGTCTGTAGTTTTCATTTTTCATAATGTCTTCATCTAGTTTTACTATTAAAGTAATGCTGATGCTATAAAATGAGTTAGGAAGCATTTCCTCCTCTTATACTTTCTGGAAGAGATTGTGTGGTATTGGTATTCAATCTTTTTAAGTACAGGTATCTCTTACTTTTTGAAAGTTTGGGTTATACTAGTTAACTTTTATGAAAGCCCTAAATTGGAATCTGTTAGTTAGTTTTGCTAACTAAAAGAAATCTGAAGAGGATCTTTGCTTTTACAAAGAAGGCAAAAAGCAAAAATAGTGCTCAGTTCAGTGTTTGCTTTTCAGCGAGCTGTTACAGAGACAGCTCACACCTAGAGCAGCGAGGGGTGGCCCTACCAAACTCCTTCATCTGGGTCTACACTCAGCATCTCAGTATCAAGCCACCATAGCCTTGAACTATGTCTCTGAGCTTCTGTACTTCGGATTTAGTTTGTGTATCCATTAGCAGGCTGTGTCCCAAGATATCAGAAAGCCTAAGAAAGTTTATTGTGGGGTCCAAAAACACTCAACAGATTTTCCATGTAGATTAAAGGTAATTGCTTCTTTGCTTTATGCCATTTTGGCTTACAAAAATTTCATGGAAATGCTCCACCGTCGGATAGTGAGGGAAACCTGTACTGTGTGGAATTCTCCCATGAAACCATTCTGGCTTGGAGATTTCTGTTTCAAAGCTTTCAAATTACAGATTCAATTTCTTCAATGGTTAGAGAACTATTCAGGTTGTCTCTTTCATCGAGAATGAGTTTAAATTATTTTTGGTTGTTGAAGAATTGACCTATTTCTTTTAAGTTATAAAATTTTTTTTTAAAGATTTTATTTATTTATTTGATAGACAGAGATCACAAGTAGACAGAGAGGCAGGCAGAGGTGGGGGCGGGGAGCAGGGTCCCTGCTGAGCGGAGAGACCAATGTGGGGCTCAATCCCAGGACTCAGAGATCATGACCTGAGCCAAAGGCAGAGGCTTAGCCCACTGAGCCACCCAGGCGCCCCTTAAGTTATAAAATTTTTGAGTGAAACTTTTCTTGTAGTTTTCCCTTCCTATGTTTTTAAATGGCTATAGGAGCTTAATGATACCCACTATTTCTTTGTGGATGCTGATGGCTTCTGAGTTGCTTCTTTTTATCTTTATCAGATAATTTTGAAATTTGATTTAGCAATTTTATAGATTTTCTTTAGAGAATTAGCTTTTGGTTTAATTCTTTTTTTCTATTGTTTTTCTGTTTTCAATTTTATTTTTCTCCTGCTGTTGCCCTTATTATTTCCCTTCTTCTGGTTGCTTTGGGTTGATTTTGCTCCTCTTGTTTTGGTTTTGAGATAGGATGCTACATTATTGAGATCTTCCTTCCTTTCAATTATAAGCATTTAGTGCTAAAAGCTTCCTTCTAATTATCACTTTAGATATAACCCACATATTTTGATATGACCTATTAGGAAGAAATGTGAAACACAAAAACATGTAAAAAGATGTCTTAGACAAATTAGGGTTTTATTCTTCTCATATGGTATAATGTCATGGAATGCCATAAGAGCTTCACAGTGACATCAGGCACCAGGCAACATCTTCCCTTCTTTTCACACATTCCTACCATGTGTTTTTGGCTCATAGTTAGAAGACGGCTGCATCACCTGCAGCATTACAACTGTGTTTCAAGCACAAGGAAGTGGCAGGACAAACTCCAATGGATACATGCCACTTGAATCTTTGCCCCACCCCTTTGAAGTATCTCACAAGATACCCCACCAAAAATATTCTGTTAAACATCACTGGCCACAATTGCACCACATTTCACCACTGCATGCTTGCCAGATTTGGAAACATTGTGTACGTGGGCCTGCTGCTGTTCTTAAACTACCATTCAGACACAAACTGTTGTCATAAGAGTGAAGAAGCAGAAATGCCCAGAGCACATTCACTCCTCAGCAGATATCACAAAGCACACGGAGTTCTCCAAGCAAGACGACACCCCTGCAGGGCCAGACTCATGATCCCTTTCTTGGAACACCAAGATCAAATTGTGCAGGCAGCCTGCAGGCATACCCCAGCTGTGTGGAACATCACAGAGGGTCAGGCAAGGAACTCCATGTCCAAACAACCGGCCATGAAAGGAGCAGGCTAGAGATGTGGCAGGTGCAAGAGCTCTGTTGACAGGCGATCCGCACCACTACTGGCGATTTAAGGGAGCAGAGGAATTTTGGCAACTGATTCAACCTACAGCCCCTGGAATGCATGGGGGCTTCTCAGAAAGCTTGCCATCTGAGGACGCAGCATGTGGACAGAAGACACTCTCAGTGTTGGTGACAGAGTAATCAGTGTCAGCATACTTTCGTGCAAGTTGCCTATTGCCTTGTGTAGTTCCATTTTCTTTCTCTGTCTCTTGGCATATCATTTAAACGTATTTTTACAATTTTTTGTGTGCTTGACCTAGAGTTTTCATTATACCATTTTAAATGACCTCAGTTACCATCTAGGTTCCTTTTTGTTTGTTCACTTTTGATTTAGCAAATAATTCACATGGATAGGCTCACTAGCTTCTAAATCAGAAAGTGATGACTTGATTTACATGCAAAGAGACTTTAAGAAAAATGGAACACAACATCAAAAACGAATAAGGTCCCTGATATGAGGAATTGGAGATGAAACGTGGGGGGTTTGGGGGGTAGGAAAAGAACAAATGAAACAAGATGGGATCGGGAGGGAGACAAACCATAAGAGAGTCTTAATGTCACAAAACAAACTGAGGGGGGGTGGGGGGGAGGAGGGTAGGGAGAGGGTTTGGGGTTATGGACGCTGGGGAGGGTATGTGCTATGGTGAGTGCTGTGAAGTGTGTAAACCTGGCGATTCACAGACCTGTACCCCTGGGGCTAATAATAGTTATATGTTTATTAAAACATTTAAAAATTTAATTAAAAAAACTAATAAGGTATTGTATGGTGACTAATATAACATAATAAAAAATGTAAAAAAATACATGTCCTAAACAGATCATCTAATATATATTCCAGAAAACTAACGCTGTAAGGTAAAGTGATGTAAGTAGTAAATGAAAGTGCATCTCACTTCCATCTTATCACTGGAACCTTATTCTCCCTCTACAGTGTGCACTCATTTCTTGTTAAACAGGCTACACAGATATCATCTTAGATTTTCATTATTAATCTCTTGAGTTGGCATAAATAATCTTTAATACCATAGTTTCATATTTTAAAAAATTACTCCACTTTTCTGTTGAACTTTTTTTTTTTAAAGATTTATTTATTTATTTGACAGAGAGATCACAAGTAGACAGAGAGGCAGGCAGAGAGAGAGAGAAGCAGGCTCCCTGCTGAGCAGAGAGCCCGATGTGGGGCTCGATCCCAGGACCCTGAGATCATGACCTGAGCCGAAGGCAGCGGCTTAACCCACTGAGCCACCCAGGCGCCCCTGAACTATCTTTTATAAAGAGAATAAGAGTAGTAAACTTTAGTGCCATGCATTCCAACAAATACATGTTTTTCTATGTTCATAGCTGAACATCTTAAATCAAAATCTAACTGAAGATAGGTCCAAACACATAAAAAACTGCTCACAATCAAAATTTCTATTGTGTCTATTAAGTATGAATAGGAAATCTAGGATGACCACACTTTGAGAAAAAGCTGCAGTTTCACGGAGAATAAATGAAAACCATCAGGCTCTCACAGTATCTGGCTACTGGCAATGGTGAGACTCTTCAATGAAGACTTTCTTCCTAACAACGGTCTAGTCTCTACGGAGAAAGAATTTGACCGAGTGCAGTTCTAAGACTTTATCCCAGATGAAAGAAAGGTATCTTGCCCACTCGAGCTTGCCCTAAACTTAGTTCATCTAAAGAAAAAAAATAGACAATAGGGAAGAGTTCTTCAAGGAAATACACTGGGGGTACCGCACTCAGGGAAGAGAGCAGTGGATGGGAAAAACACTGTATCCTGGGAAAAGTGACAAGAACACTTGTAAAGGTCATATCCCTGACCTACAGCCTCAGTAAAAGTCTGGACAAAATAAAAAAAATTTAGATCTTTTTCCCTCCCCTGCACTGTACCAATGTAAAAAAAAAAAATTTTTTTTTTTTAGTATATTAACAGTGGCCTTCAGCTGCAAGGGCTAAATAGGCTCTAGGTGTTTCTAAGTACACTCTGATCATTTAAAATGGTATAATGAAAACTCTAGGTCAAGCACACAAAAAATTGTAAAAATACAATTTTACATTCCCACGAAGAGTGCATGGCGTATCATTTATGATACGCCAAGAGACAGAGAAAGAAAATGGAACTACACAAGGCAATAGGCAACTTGCACGAAAGTATGCTGACACTGATTACTCTGTCACCAACACTGAGAGTGTCTTCTGTCCACGTGTTGCGTCCTCAGATGGCAGGCTCTCTGAGAAGCCCCCATGCATTCCAGGGGCTGTAGGTTGGATCAGTTGCCAAAATTCCTCTGCTCCCTTAAATCGCCAGTAGTGGTGCGGATCGCCTGTCAACAGAGCTCTTGCACCTGCCACATCTCTAGCCTGCTCCTTTCATGGCTGGTGGTTTGGACATGGAGTTCCTCGCCTGACCCTCTGTGATGTTCCACACAGCTGGGGTATGCCTGCAGGCTGCCTGCACAATTTGATCTTGGTGTTCCAAGAAAGGGATCATGAGTCTGGCCCTGCAGGGGTGTCGTCTTGCTTGGAGAACTCCGTGTGCTATGTGATATCTGCTGAGGAGTGAATGTGCTCTGGGCATTTCTTTTTTTTTTTTTTTTTATGAAAAATGAGTAACATGTTTATTTTTATTTATTTGTTTATCCATTTATCTTATTTTTTTCACAGAGCATAAAAGAAAATGTTTATACAGACAGAGATAATCTCATTTTTCCTTTGGAAAAATACTCTACCCACTAATAAATGTTAGTTTGAAATTGTGCAAAGGCGCCTGGGTGGCTCAGTGGGTTAAGCTCTGGGCATTTCTGCTTCTTCACTCTTATGACAACAGTTTGTGTCTGAATGGTAGTTTAGGAACAGCAGCACGCCCACGTACACAATGTTTCCAAATCTGGCAAGCATGCAGTGGTGAAATGTGGTGCAATTGTGGCCAGTGATGTTTAACAGAATATTTTTGGTGGGGTATCTTGTGAGATACTTCAAAGGGGTGGGGCAAAGATTCAAGTGGCATGTACCCATTGGAGTTTGCCCTGCCACTTCCTTGTGCTTGAAACACAGTTGTAATGCTGCAGGTGATGCAGCCGTCTTCTAACTATGAGCCAAAAACACATGGTAGGAATGTGTGGCCCAAGTTTCAAGTATTCAAGGATACTTAATCAGGCAGGATATTTTAAGGGCTCACAGATTAAAGGTATGCCAGAAGCTGCACGAAGTCTCATTCTAGTGACTCTGGGAACATGGAGTTGGGGCACCCACAAGTCTGCTAAGCTAATCCTTTACTGCATAGTTCCATACCCATGGCCCTTGGCCAAGCTATCTTACTTCAAAATGATCCTATATATCTGAGCATCTACATTTAGGGTAGCATTTGTATAATAAAGTTAGCAATAATATTAGTATGTATATTCTTAATATTTGAAGGAGGCAGTGTGGGGTTAAAAAAAGGACGTAAAGAAATGACTCTTGTATCCTATAAAAGCCATTACAATAATTTTGATATTTTTGTACCAGTTTCATTACTTGTGTCCCCCTTGCTGTACCATTTTTACTTTATGATAAATGTGTGCAAAACTATTTAGTACAGAAATTGGTTGATGGTTGGAGAGAGCCATGAGTGAGTATCACTTTTACAATTGCAACAAGAATAATAAGATACTTGGGAATAAATTTAACTAAGGACATGAAAGACATATCTATACACTGAAAACTATAAAACATTGATGAAAGAAATTAAGGAAGACAAATAAGTGGGAAGATATCCTGTGTTCACAAATGGAAGATAAATACTTGTATTCCTATGTTCATTGCAATTTTTATTGTAATTGCCAAGGTATGGAAATAACCCAGATGTCTGTTGGCAGAAGAATGGATTTTAAAAATGTGTATATAAAGTGGAATAATAATCAGACTTTTCTTCAGAATTTGCATGTCATCCTTGCACAGGACCATGCTAATCTTCTCTGTTTCATTATTTTAGTCTATGTGCTGCCAAAGTGAGCACAATAATCAGCTTTTGAGAAGGAAGGAAAACCTGCCATTTTTTGACAGCATGCATGAAGCTGTAAGACATTATACTTAGTGAAATAAGCCAGATGGAAAAAGAAAAATACTGCATAATCTTATTTACAATGGAGTCTCAACAGTCAAACTCATGAAAGTGGAGGGTAGACAGTGATTGCCAGAGGTTGTGTGGAGGGGGAAATGGAGAGATGGTAGAAAATTTTGGTCAAGAGGTACAAAATTTTAGCCATGCAAGATGAATGAATTCTGAAGATATTTTGTACAACAATGTGACTGTAAATTAACAATGTTGTATTATATATACTTCAAATTTGCTAGTGGAGTAGATCTTAAATGTTTCCACCACAAAAAAAAAATGATCAAAATAGAGAACAGTAACTATGTGTGTTAACGAAAAAAAATGAAAAGGATTAAAAGAAACCATAAACTGAAAGATGTTTTTTGCAAATCACATATCCAATAAAGAACTCAGATTACATAAACAACTCTTAAAATTTGACAATTAAAAATAAATATTCCATTATCCTTGAGCAAATACCCACAAGTTTAATTGCTGAGTCATATTGTAGTTCTGTTTCAAGTTTTTGGGGAGCCTCCATACTGTTCTCCACAGTGGCTGCACCAGTTTACATTCCCACGAAGAGTGCATGGGGGTTCCTTTTTCTCCACATCATTGCTAGCACTTGTTATTTCTTGTCTTTTTTATTTTAGTCGTTCTGGCAGGTGTGAGGTGATATTTCACTGTGGCTTCAATTTGTATTTTCCTCATCATGAGTGATTTTGAGTATGTTTTCATGTGTCTGTTGGCCATTTGTTTTTTTTTTAATTCTGTTTTATTAGTCACCATACAGTACATCATTAGTTTTTTTTTAATATAATTTTTTATTTTTTATAAACATATATTTTTATCCCCAGGGGTACAGGTCTGTCATCATTAGTTTTTTGATGTAGTGTTCCAAGAGTCATTGTTTACATATAATACCCAGTGCTCCGTGCAATATGTGCCCTCCTTAATAGCCACACCAGGCTCACCCATCCCCTTTACCCCCGAAACCTTCAGTTTGTTTCTTGGAGTCCACAGTCTCTCGTGGTTCATCTCCCCAACCAATTTCCACCCTCCACTTTTCCTTTCCTTCTCCTAATGTCCTCCATGTTATTCCTTATGTTCCATAAGTAAGTGAAACCATATGATAATTGACTTTTTCTGCTTGACTTATTTCACTTAGCGTAATCTCCTCCAGTCCCATCCATGTTGATGCAAAAGTCGAGTGTTCATCCTTTCTGATGGCTGAGTAATATTCCATTGTATATATGGACCATATCTTCTTTATCCATTCGTCTGTTGAAGGGCGTCTTGGCTCTTTCCACAGTTTGGCGATTGTGGCCATCGCTGGTATGAACATTAGGGTACATTTGGCCCTTCTTTTCACTACATCTGTATCTTTGGGGCAAATACCCAGTAGTGCAATTGCAGAGTCATAAGCAACTCTATTTTTAATTTTTTGAGGAATCTCCACACTGTTTTCCAAAGTGGCTGCATCAGCTTGCATTCCCACCAACAGTGTAAGAGGGTTCACCTTTCTCCACATCCTCTCCATCATTTGTTGTTTTCTGTCTTGTTAATTTTGGCCATTCTAACTGGTGTAAGGTGGTATCTCAATGTGGTTTTGATTTGAATTTCCCTGATGGTTAATGGTGATGAACATTTTTTTCATGTGTCTGATAGCCATTTGTAGGTCTTCATTGGAAAATTGTCTGTTTATGTCTTCAGTCCATTTTTTTTTATTTGATTATCTGTTTTGGGGGTGTTGAGTTTGAGAAATTCTTTATAGATCTTGAATATCAGCCCTTTTTTTATAGTGTCATTTGCAAATATCTTCTCCTATTCCGTGGGTTGCCTCTTTGTTTTGTTGACTTTGCTGTGCAGAAGTTTTTATCTTGATGAAGTGCCAAAAGTTCATTTTCGCTTTTCTCTTGCCTTTGGAGACATGTCTTGAAAGAAATTGTGACTGATGTAGAAGAGGTTACTGCCTATGTTCTCCTCTAGGATTTTGATGGATTCATGTCTCACATTGAGGTCTTTCATCCATTTTGAGTTTATCTTTGTGTACGTTGTAAGAGAATGGTCTAGTTTCATTCTTCTGTACATAGCTGTCCAATTTTCCCAGAACTATTTATTGAAGAGACTGTCTTTTTTCCACTGGATATTTTTTAATAACCACTCTCATGTGAATGGCCTAAATGCTTCCATAAAATGGCACAAGGTTGTAGATTGGATAATAAGGTAGGACCCATCCAAATGCTGTCTACAAGAGATGCATTTTGAACCTAAAAATACGTCCAGACTGAAAGTGAAGGGATGGAGAATCATCTTTAATTTCAACAGGTCTCAAAATAAAGCTGGGATAGCAATTATCATATCAGACAAATTAGATTTTAAGCTAAAGACTGTAGTCAGGGATACAGAAGGTCACTACATCATTCTTAAAGGGTCTAGCCAATAAGAAATTATAACAACTGTAAATACTTATTAAGAAATTATAACAACTGTAAATACTTATGCCCCCAACATGGGAGAAGCTAACTATATAAGCCAACTCTAAATCAAAATAAAGAGACATACTGATAAGAACACATTAATTGTAGGGGATCTTAACACATCACTCTCAGCAATAGATCATCTAAGCAGAAAGTCAACAAACAAGAGTTCTGAATGCTGCATTGGACCAGATGGGCCTCTGTTGGCCATTTGTATGTCTTTTTTAGAGAAATACCTATTCAGGTCTTCTGCCCATTTTTAATTGATTATTATTTTCCAGTGTGTGTTGAGTTGTATAAGTTCTTAATATATTTTTGATATTAACCCAATATGAAAAGATATATGCACAGCTATCTTTACTGGAACATTATTTACATTAGCCAAGATACAGAAGCAGACCATGTGCCCATTAATAGATGAATAGATAAAAAAGATGTGGTATTTGTATACACAATGGAATGGTACTGAGCCATAAAAGGGAATGATATCTTGTCATTTGCAACTACATGAATGGACCTAGAAGTATAATACTAAGTGAAATAAGCCAGCAGAGAAAGAAAAATACCATATGATTTCATTCATATGTGGAGTTTAAGGGAAAAAAAACCCAAACAAACAAATGAAAAACAAAGAAAAAGAGACAAACAAGAAAAATAGTCTCTTAAATACAGAGAAGAGCGGTTGGGGGCAGTGGGTGAAATAGATAGGGAAAAAGGGATGTAGAGGTATAAGCTTCCAGTTGCAAAATAAATAACTCATGGAGATGAACAGGACAGCATAGAGAATGTAGTCAGTAAGAGGGTAATAACATTGTTTGGTGACAGATGGTAGCTACACTTACTGTGGTGAGCACTGAGCAACATAGAATTGTTGAATCTCTATATTGTACACCCCAGACTAGTATAACACTGTATGTTAGTTATACTTCAATAAAAATAAGCAAAGACATACTCCTCATACAAAAACACAAATATTCCATTTAGAAAATGGGCAAATGAATAGACATTTCACCAAAGGATGGCAAATAGGTACATGAAAAGATGTTCAACATCAGTAGCGATTAGGAAAATGCAAATTAATACCAGGATGAGATACTACTACATATGTATTAGAACAGCTAAAAACCATGAGAATGCCAAAAGCTGATGAAGAGAAACCAAATCTCTCATACATTGTTGGTGAGAATGTTAAGTAGTGCAGGCACTCTGAAAAACAGTTTGGCACTTTTTTAAAAAGCTAAACTTAAGTATGTCATACAATCCAGATATCGCCTTCTTAGGCATTTATCCAGAGAAATGAAAACTCACATCTACAGAAAAATCTCTACACAAATATTCACAGCAGCTTTATTTGGAATAACCAAAATCTGGAAATAACCAAAATGTTCTATAATATGTTAATGGTTAAACAGTACATTCATACCATGGAACACAGCACAGCAACAGAAGAAGCAACTATTGATAGATGCCATGATCTCACAAGGTCGTATATTGTTTGATCCCTTTTATATAACATCTCAAAGTGACAAAATTAGAGCAAGAATGTTGGAATGTTGGGGAATAGGGGACAGAGTAGCACAAAGAAGATCTTTGTAGTAACTGAATAGTTCTGCATATTGATTGCTCACACTAAACAATTCCTGTGATAAAATGACAGAGGTATACATAAGCATCATACCAATGTCAATTTCCTTGTTTTGACATTGTGTTATAGTTATCAAAATGTAACATTTGGGGAAACTGTGTAAAGGGTACACAGGATTTCTTTACTTTATTTCTTTATCTGCAATTTCCTCTTAATCTATAATCATTTCAAAACAAAACAAATAAAATAAAATACAAATATAAATAAAGATGGTTATAGCCAGAAGAAGTATGTGCTTGCCAAGACAGTTTTCCCTCGTGCAAGGAACAATAGACTTGGAGTCAGTAGACTAAAGTCCCATTCATGACTCCCGGACCTTAAGAAATTCAACTGACCTGTCGGAGCTTCAGTTCTATTCCATAGAATGGTCTTTATCAATTTCCTAGCCTAAATGTCAGTCATCTGTGTATCCTTTTACAAACATACAGGCTGCTATATCATCTATAGGTTGTAGTATTATTTAGTTAATATTTTTTATAGAAACCAACACAATTCATTTACTTAAACTCATATTTGGACCACATCTTAAGTGGCTTTCTGTAAAATCACCAGATCAAGGGCTAGCGATTTTTTTGGTCAAATAAACATTAAAATAAAAATTATTTTAAAACATACACTTATGTTTGCCACTTAAATTATCACTCACACTGTCAGTGACATGGGTCACACATTTCAGGAAACCATAGTTTAGCCCAAATACTTTACCTTACATATGAAGAAAGTGATGTCTCATAGACAAAAAGAACGAAACTTTCAGATTTGAAAGATCTCTTAAAATGTAAATCACACTTCTCTACCACATATCAAAGCCCCAAGTCCTTAGTGGCCCTGTCAGTCCTGATGTCATATAGCTCTGACTGCTTCTGTGGTTTCAGCTTCTCTTCTTCTTTCCCTTGCTCACTGGACCCCACTCACACGTGGCTCTCTGCTCTTCCTAAGAGATCTGTTGCTTTCCTACCTCAGAGCCTTTGGTCTTGCAGTTCTCTCTGCCTGAAAGATTCTAGATATCCATGTAGCTCACTTCCTCCATACATTTAGGTTTCTACTCAATGTCGCTAACTCAGAAAGTCCTTGCTTGGGTAACCTGTTCCAAATAGACATCCCCACCCCCACACATATACACATACAACAGCTTATCCTCCAGCCCTTACCCTGTTTTGGTTTTCTTTATAAGCACTGTCATCACCTGCCATTATGTATTTTGTCTCCCTCTCTAATCAAAATGGCAAGACTTTGCCTTCTCCTCTTAGACCCAGTGCCTAGAACTCTGTCTAGTATAGAGATCCATATCAGCCAATTCATCAGTCCTCCCTGCAGAACCCAAGAGAAATGATCAGGCAGACTCCATGTGTAGTATTTGGACACCAGGAACCACCACATCTCCCAGACAGTCCAACCATTTTCAGATGGTTCCAATTATCAGAAGTCTTTCTAATTAGTTAAAATCTACCCCAGTATAATTTCCACCCAGGACTTGTAGTTCTGCCCCCTAGGCCTGCACAGATCATGTCTTTCAGGAGATAATGACTCTAACTCTCGTCCACCCATCACTGCTTTTCAGGTTAATAGGTTTCTCCTTCCATCATTACTCAAGCATAATCCTCTGGGATGACAGAAAGAAGATGTGCTCAGGGTGCCTTGGTGGCTCAGTTAGTTAAACGTCCAACTCTTGATTTCAGATCTCAGGTCCTGAGATGGAGCACCCCCCCTGGGTACCGAGCTCAGTGCAGAGTCTTCTTGCCCCTCTTCATCCCCTTGGTGGTCTCATGAACTTGCTCTGTCTCTTTCAAATAATAAAATCACAAGAAAGAGAGAGAGAGAGAGAGAGAGAGAGAGAGAATGAATGAAAGTAAGATCACTGATAGATAGATAGATAGATAGATAGGTGTGCTCTTGAGACAAGTGAGCCAATCCTGAATCTAGATCTTACTCCTAAGCATGATGTAACCTTGAGCAAATTATATTTGCCTATCAGAGATCCTGGGAGGATTCTGGGGGTCATATATGGAAAGTGTTTATCTTAGCTACTGGCAGTAAGACTTCAGTGGGTGGCTTCCATACTCACTGCTTTCCTGGAGAAGGAACTACTTCTATCAAGGACAACACAGATTTCCTGCTATCCACCAGGCTTTCCCGAATACCTGCCAACTGGAGGAAAAAGAAAGTAGAATAGCACTGGGCCCATCTAAAGGTATGAAATGATCATACCACAGACCCCCAAAAGAAAACCCAGTGGACTCACAGATACATTTCCTGATGGTGCCAGGCATTGCCCCCTTCTATACCCTCTTTGTTGGAGAATCTGTGGGAAACATTTTTGTTGTATTCTTTGAGGCTGGAGTACAAGAATGTCTCAAAGACAGCCAATATTAAGGATTTGGAGTAATAAATAAGGACTAAATTCATAGTTTAAAAGAGCTGGATGGTGAGTTCTGTCTGGTTCTTTCTTGCTCACGGTATGACCCTGCGCAATCCTCTTCCACTCTCTCAGTCTGCATTTTCATAGCTGAGAAATGCCAATTCTAAATCTATCAGGATATGAATGAATACCATACATGCATTCATTAATTCATTGTTTTCAACAATTGTGCACTGCACACCTGGACATACAGAAATTATAGCCAGTCCCTACCTTCAGGGACTCATTGTCTGTTAAAAGTTGTCCTTGAAAGTGTTAATCCAATAAGGGGAGATAAACTAGAAAAATACTTAGTTCCACCTCAGCATGAAAAATATTATGACAGGAGGCCTGGGTGGCTCAGTGGATTAAACCTCTGCCTTTGGCTCAGGTCATGATCTCAGGGTCTGGGGATCAAGCCCTGCATTGGAGCTTGCTGTCTCCCTCTCTCTGTCTGCCTCTCTGCCTACTTGTGATCTCTCTCTCTCTCTGTTAAATAAATAAATAAATAAATATCTTTAAAATAAATATCTTTAAATATTAAGACAGAAGGAAGGAGGCAGGGCAGCTGTAAACATAAGGGAGGGGACTAAACTTCTCAAGGAGAGGAACAAGAAAGCCTTGGGTTCCTTCTCTCCACAATGCCAGAGACTTGTGATGGACCTGTAGATCCTCTCTGCTCATGTCTTCGACCTTTCCCAAATGTTGTCTCGAGAAGAACTCTGAATATTGGATCATCAATTTATGTTGCGGACCCACAAGCTGATGGGTGGTGGAGCACCCTGCCCTTCTCTGATTTATTGTCCATGACTCAGCCTTACCCAAGACAATAAAATGCAGAGTGAAGATCAGCCTCTCCTGGCACATTCAGTATGCCGCTGGATCGTTCCTCACTCCTCTCAGGATACATTAAACTCTCGGTCCTGACCTTAGCTGTTCTTGTGCTCCTGGCTCAGGCTTCCCCAGGTAACCAGACAATGGGGAGGAGGGAAGAAGGAGTAAAAATGGGGTTCTAGTCATAGAATCATTGGAAAACTGAACATATGTGGCAGTGATGGCAACCCACAGAGATGACCGAGATCTAGTGCAGTCTTATAATGAATATGGCAGTCTGTCATCCCTGACTATGATGGTGTTTTTCATGATGGCAAATACTGGCAGAGCCCAGAGTTTCTTGTATGAAGTCCCTTCCATATGCAGAAGCATCTGCAGCATCCCTAGTGTCCTTAATATCTTTGGCCCAAATGTCAACAGGGTCTCTTCCCACCATCTCTCATTTCAACCTACATCTAATGGATACCACCTCTGGCAGTAACCAGTCCCATTTCTTCACCTCTTCATTGTTACATAGTTTTGAATGTTCCTTTAAAGCAATCAGAAGAGACATCTTGCTCTTGTGTTAGAATATGTAGTGAAAAATTTGTAGGTTGATATTGGATATCTAGAGGCTTGTGAAAAATAGGTTCAAGGTGTGGAGCTGGGGTTAGGACAGACGATTCTGGATTCCAGATTGAACGTGATCATAGTTCTCTAACAGTCAGATAGATTTTATGGCTGGGTGGTGAATCGCTTTCTGAAGGAAAAGTTTCCTGCTTAGGCTTCCTGGGGATTCTAAGGTTTATGATTATTATTTCCATGATTTCCCTCTGAATCATTGCTGCTGGAAGCTGCATCCTCTGTTGGATCTGCTTTTCAAACTGAAAGCCTTTGTCAATCACTCAGTTTTTCTAGAAGCAAAAGAAGGTAGTTCTGGGCTAATCAGTTTCAGCTTGTCTTAAACTCTGGTAAGGGCAGATTAGTTTTGAAGAGGGAGTTGCAGCTGCAAAAGACATTTTGGGAGAAAGAATCTACACATTGATTCATGGAATCAGAGTCCGATTTTTCCAGTCTGAATATCCTGGTAAGAAAGAGCAAATTGGTAATTATCTCTCAGGAGGGGAGAATAAATAAGTAGAGAGGGGAAAAAACAAGTAGAGAAAATCCAATGAACCCAGTGTGCTGAGGAAGCTGTGTTTTATAGATCTAGATGGGGTTGAGTCACAAACAGGACAGAGACTTATACCATCTAGAGCATCAGCCTGCAGGTAGGCAGTATAAGTTAATCCTTCAGTGTTCAAAGTCCTGTTCTAGGGCATCATTTGGGACATGCAATTAGAACAGTGCCTGGCACCATACAGTACATCATTAGTTTTTGAGGTAGTGTTCCATGTTTCATTGTTTGTGTATAATACCCAGTACTCCATGCAATCCATGCCCTCCTTAATACCCATCACCAGGCTCACCCATCCCCCCATTCCCTCTCCTCCAAAACCCTCAGTTTTCCCCCCAGAGTCCATAGTCTCCTGGTTCATCTCTCACTCCGATTTCTCCCCCTTCACTTTTCCCTTCCTTATCCTAGTGTCCTCCATGCTTTTCCTTATGTTCCACAAATAAGTGAAACCCATATGATAATTACCTTTCTCTGTTTGACTTATTTCACTCAGCATAATCTCCTCCAGTCCCATCCATGTTGATGCAAAAGTTGGGCATTCATCCTTCCCGAAGACTGAGTAATATTACATTTTGTATATGGACCACATCTTCTTTATCCATTCATCTGTTGAAGGGCATCTTGTTTCTTTCCACAGTTTGGCTATTGTGGACATTGCTGCTTTGAACATTGGGGTACACATGGCCCTTCTTTTCACTATCTGTATTTGGGGGATAAATACCCAGTAGTGCAATTGCTGGGTCCTAGGGTAGTTCTATTTTTAATTTTCTGAGGAACCTCCACACTGTTTTCCCAAGTGGCCACACTAATGATGTAAAAACAAATGATGTACTATATGGTGACTAACATAACATAATTTTAAAAACTATATTCACATTTTGGTATGGTTAATAATTCTGAAAAGAAAATAATATATATGGAATGCAGAAAGCAAGTCAAATATATGCCAGGATTAGTGGTATGCTGTAATGGGCCACATACTTTTATAATCAAAGTACTCATATAATATATATTGAATAAATAAATTTAGGAGCTTAGTCATAGAAACACTTTGTATCTTCAGTGCATTTTGTTACCTTCTTAGCATTTTGCATGTCATTTCATCTGGAATCTCTGGTCTTATCAGAATAGTGCATTATATATACTGAGATGTGATATTATACATTAGAATTAATAAAACATGTGACTTTACATATAGTTAATAAAAAAACAAAAAAGAACAGTGGCTGGCACATACTCTGGTTCTCAAAAAATCACTGTTGAGTGAACAATGAATTGAGAGGGGGAAAAAATAGATAATTGAAGGTACAGGTCCAAGCACCTAGATTTGGGGGACAAGGAGGAACCAATGTGGCAAGACTGAAAAATGACAGAGAGCAAAACATCACAAGCACAGAAATAAAGTCCAGTTAGAGCTGGTTGAAGGAAGGAAGATAACTACTCATATCTAGTACATGTTAAGACTAGCATTAGGCATTCTACATCTCCATATTTATTTAATCTTCCCAAGAATGCCATTACATTTCAGTAGTTCATCCTAACTATTATTACTACAATACTAACACCCTTAGTATTATAGTCTTTACTCTCTTTCATGTATTTGTTTATTCATCTTTTTGGTTTTTTGATAGATGGATGGGTCAAAAGATGTAATTATCGAAAAGGAAGATGCAGGCAATCTTGCAAAGAAAATGAGAGGAAGAAGGAAAGATGTGGGGAAAAAAAAATTTGTTGCATCCCTGATGTAAAGCGTGAACTCCCATACTCTGTTGAGAAACAACAGATGACATACCAAGCTAAGGTAAGAACAGCCGAACGTCTGTAAAACTCCTGATACAAGACTCTCAACAGCCAGAATTATGAGTTGGAGAAATGGCTGTCTGGGACACCTTCATGGTCCTTAGATATTAGACACCTGCTGGGTCTTCACAGGGTCCATTAAAGAAAATATGTTCATTATAGCTCTCATTATATCCTGTCTCTCTAATCCTCTGTAGCCTAACATTGGTAGGTTGTGTCAGGACATAACTAATGTTCTTGGTTCTCACTGTAAGACTATTTTATAGGATCTACCACCTGAATTTCTAGGTCTCTGACCACATGCTACTAGGTCCCTCAACGTGGAAGTTTTCCAGGCTAATGCAGATTCCACCTTGGCCACACCTTATCTAAGACCCATCCTAGGGTCTTGAGATAGGCCATTGTGGTCCAGAGGTCTTTTGCCTCTTTAACTCAAAGTTCAGCCCAAGGCTCTGCCTCATGGGCTCACTTCTGGAATTTATCCCTTACCCTAATTCCTAATCATTCTTAGCTTTCCGAAGATTGGCATGTCTTCTGACGAGGAAGCAACCATTGCCACCCCCACCCAAATGGAGGCGGAAAAGAGTAAAACAAAACAAAGAACCAACCAACCAACCAACCAACCCCCGCCCCAAAACAAAAATCAGACAAACACCGCCCCCAACCACTGCATTTACTGAGAATTTACTTATTGTGTGCAAAGCCTTGTCCTAAGTACTTTACATACATAATCTCCTTTCTTCCTAACAACAGCTCCATGAGGTAAGAATTTAGTATTGTGTTCCTTTGCCGGAAGAGGAAATAAAGTCACAGAGAGTTTAAGTGACTTGCCCCAAGTACCGCTGGCCACTGAACTAGCCCTTCTGGTTCAGTAGCAACACTTCGAACCCATGATACCCGAGTTCAGATGTTGTGCTTCCTCAATGCGGAAAACTATTGCTATAGTGAGAAAAGCTCACTGTGCTCTTCCCGTCCAGAACCCAAGTCCTTAATGTGGAAGGTGTGGCGGAAGGGAAAGCTTTGGGAGCCTCCTTGTGGTTAAAATGTATAACAAATCCAGCCCTAACTTGTATATCCAGGCACAAATAGGAATGATCCCAAGTTATAGTTAAGGAAGGAATTGTTCCCACTTAGTAAATAGTCTTAGTTCAGAGACCAATGGCAGTCAGGTCTAGTGGTGAAAATTATCCCTTGCCTCCGTTTACATAATTATCTGGAGGACACAGTCTGAAGACAAGGTACAGCAATCCACAATCATGGCAACTTCTAACTATTCAACCCATTTCTCATGCCTTTCATATCAGTTTCCTCATCTACCCCCACTGTTATACCGCCATATAACATTCATGTCCCAAACCTTAGAAGATGTCCTTAGGCTATCTGAAGAGTGGATCAGTGACTGGGTCTCCAGTTACCTGGGCACAATGATGCCAACTTCAACCACACCAACAGCTGCAGAAAAGCCCAAGAAGCCACCTGTTCTTCTACAAGTTTTTATGTATTTTTGGCTGGAGAGATTATGCTTACAAATGGACTCAGGAGCCTTAGAGAGTTGTGTAAAGAAACCTCCAGACCATAGTTCCAAAGAATTGATAAGAGTGCAGGGGAAATTCAGAGGCACTAATAGTATGTGATTATGTCACCTTACCATTCTGAGCCACATTTTGCCCATCCCCAAAATGGAAAGGTTGGAGTAGATTATAAACTCCATATGCCTTTCAACTCTTAAAGCCTTCTTCATTTGTTTATATCGGAAATCCATTCTTTACCTATGACTTCAGATGCCACTTTAGAAAGCAAAGGCATGATGGAGGATGAAGAGACTGAGAAACAGGAAAGTCACCTCAACCTAAGTACTCAAACCGTAATCCTAAAATATATCTTAGTTGCCTTCTTGTTCCATACTGCACCCCCCCCACACACATCATGTTGGCCACAAAAACCTCCCAGCTCTGCCTCCTTAGCACCTGTTTTTCCATCCCTGCCTGGGCTATTCTGATTCAGCCTTCATGTTTTCATGTTATGGCTGACTGTGTCCTCCAAATTCATACGGTCAAGTCTTAATCCCCAGTACCTCAGAACATGACTGCATTTGGAGATCGGGTCTAAATTTTAAAGAAGCAGTTAAATTAAAATGAGATCATTAGGGTGAACCCTAATCTGGTATGACTGGCATTCTTACAAGAAGAGGAGATTAGGACACAGAAGAAAAACCATGTGAAGATATAGAAAGAAGATGGCAACCTACAAGCAAAGAGCAAGACCTCAGAAGAAATGAACCCTGCCACACCATTCTACCTTCTGAAACTAAGTATAGAAAGAAAGAAAAAGAAAGGAAAAAAAAAAAAACCCTGCCAATACCTTGATCTTAAACTCCTAGCTTCCAGAATTGTGAGAAAATAAATTTCTGTTGTTTCAGCCCCCAGCCTGATACTTTGTTGTGGAGACCTGGCGGATTAAAACACACATACTGTAACATTTACATCCTACTGGTCTCTTTGTCGGACATCACCCCTCTGACTCACTCCACTGTTCCCATACAGTTATTGTGGATCATTTCTAAAACACAGACCTGAAATTTTACTTTTTCCTTTCAAACTCTTCAAAAGCTGTGCGATGATAATAGGAATCAATTCTAAACTTCCTTTATGGGGCACCTGGGTGGCTCAGTGGGTTAAAAGCCTCTGCCTTCAGCTCAGGTCATGATTCCAGGGTCCTGGGATTGATCCCCTAGTCGGGCTGTCTGCTCAGCAGGGAGCCTGCTTCCCTCTCTCTCTGCCTGACTCTCTGCCTACTTGTGATCTCTCTCTCTCTCTCTGTCAAATAAATAAATAAATAAACTTCCTTTACAATAATCCTGTCCACCTCAGTACCCTCCTTTTCCACTCCCACCATGGACCTCACAAACAACTTATGTTCTTTGAAATTAACGGGTTTCTTGCTCTTTTTAAAATAGGCTTCCCCTTTTGCTAGGAAGGTTCTTCTTGCAAAACAAACATATACTTCTCTGTAAATTTCACCTAATCAGTATTTCTACCTGCCCTAAGCCATATATATTCATTCTTTACTTCTTTCCCAGCCCAAAAGGATCCTTTTATTAATTTACTTTTAATTTTTTTTACAACTAAAAATTGCTTATATTTAAGGCATACAATGTGATGCTTTGATATATGTATACACAATCAAGTTAATTTAACACACCTATCACCTCACATAGTTATCTTTTTTCTAGATAAGAACACTTACGATCTACGCCATCAGGACATTTCAAGTATACAGTAAAGTTTTAGTAACAATAGTCACCTTGTACACTAGATCACCAAAAATTATTCCGTAACTGAAAGTTTGTACCCTTTGACCAATATCTCTCCATTTCATGCCCAACCCCCTCCAAGAACTGGCAAACACCTTTCTGCTCTTTTCCATGAGTTCAACTAATTTAGATTCACCATACAATCACATACAATTTACTTTCTGTGTCTGGTTTATTTCACTTAGCATAATATCCTCCACATTCATCCAAATTGTCCAAAATGGCAGGATTTCTTTTTTTTTAACATTGAATAATAGTCCACTGCATATATATGTACTTACACATGTACATGTAATATACAGATTTCAAATTTTCTTTACCCATTCATCCATTGACAAACACTTAGGTTGTTTCCATGTCTTCACTATGTGAATAATGCTGCAATGACCAAGGGACTGCAGTTATATCTTCAAGATATTATTTTCATTTCCTTCAGATATATACCCAGAAGCAGAATTACTGGATCATAAGACAGTTTCATTTTCAACTTTTTTAGGAACTTCCATACTGTTCTTCATGGTGGTTCTATCAATTCACATTCCATGTATATTTGTTCTTTACATCCTTGTGAACACTTGTTATCTTTTGTCTGTGGTATAATAACCATCCTAACAGGTTGAATGAATATCTCATTGTGGTTTTGATTTACATTTCTCTGATGGTTAGTGATACTGAGTACCTCTTTATATACCTGTGGGCCATTTGTACATCTCCTTTGGGAAAATGTCAGTTCAATGGGTCCTTTGCCCATTATTTAATTGGATCGTTTGGTTTTTGCTACTGAGTTATATGGGTTCTTTTTGTATTTTGGTTATTAACTCCTTAACAGATGTATAGTTTTTAAATATTTTCTCCTCTTTGGAGGTTGTCTTTTTGCTCTGTTGATGGTTTTCTTTGCTTTGCAGAAACATTTTAGTTTGCTATAGTTTCACTTACTTCTGCGTCTGTTGCCTTTGCTTTTTTTTTTTTTAAGTGAAAATTGTATTGCCATTAGATTGCCAAATGCTTTCAGAGTCAAATCCAAAAACCAATTGCCAATGTCATGTAGCTTTAACCTATGCTTTTTGTTGTTGTTGTTGTTAAGAACTTTATGGTTTTAGGTCTTCTGCTTAAATCATTAATCAGCCTTGAGTTGATGTTTTTGGTATGGTATGTGTCCAGTTTTATTATGTTGCATGTAGATAACAAATTTTTCCAAAAACATTATTGAAGAGACTAATCTTTCCTCATTGTATATTCTTTGTGACTTTGTCAAAGATTAGTTGGCCATACATACGTGGATTTATTTCTGGTCTGTTCCATAGGCCTAATGTGCCTGTTTTTTTGCCAGTACCATAATGTTTTGATTACTATAGCTTTGTAGTATATTTGAAATCAAGAAATGTGATGCTTCCAGCTTTGTTCTTTCTCAAGATAGCTTTGGTTATTTAGAGATTTTTGTGGTTCTGTGTGAATTTTAGGATTGTTTTCTCTATTTCTATGAAAAAAGCCATTGGAACCCTCAGTTCGCTTCTTATAATTAAATGTCTCTTATGGTTTGTCTCCCTCTCTCTTTTTATCTTATTTTATTTTTCCTTCCTTCCTCTATGTTCATCTGCTTTGTTTCTTAAATTCCACATGTGAGTGAAATCATATGGTATTTGTCTTTCTTTGATGGACTTATTTGCTGGAGGGGAAGTGGGTGGTAGGATGGGGTAATTGGGTGATGGGCATTAAGGAGAGCACTTGATGTAATGAGCACTGGGTGCTATATGTAACTGATAAATCACTAAATTCTACCCCTGAAACTAATAATAATGCACCATATACTAACTACATTGAATTAAAAAAAATTTTTTTTAAAGAAAATCCATAAAACTAAAAAAAATCCATTGGAATTTTAATAAGGAATTCAATTTCATTGAATCTGTAGATTGCTTTGGGTCGTATGGACACTTGACAATGTTAAATCTTCCAATTCATGAATGTGGGATATTTATTTTCTATTTACTTGTGTCATCTTCAATTTTTTTCATCAGTGTTTTATAGTTTTCAGGATACAGGTCTTTCCTCCTTGGATAGATTTATTCCTAATTATTTTATTCTTTCTGATGACTTTTTAAGTGGGATATATTTATTAATTGCATTTGTGGGTAGTTATTCCCTCCAAGGGCATGTATACATGTATTTTCTGCTGAATTTCTGCATGGGGAGGACTGCTTCTGAACTGTGGCCAAGAGGGGCTAGACCAAGGTTCATGGGACTATTACTAGAGACACAGGCAGGTCCTTTGACATGGTGCTGGTGACAGGAATCAAGGCCAGATGGGGTTCTAGCCGAGTCCACAGGAGGACAAGGATATTTCTGTGTCTGCAGAAGGACTATTGTTGGTGAGTCTGCTCTCTGGTTGTTGGCCTGCCTTCTCAAAATGGCCCTCCTCAGACCTGGGCTCTAAAGACTCTTAAGATAAGGTGGTCAGGAAGGCTCTTTCCAAATGGGTAACATATGTGCTGGGGACAGGAGGATCCAGCATTCAGATAACCAGAAAAAAAAATTATGAGTCAAATGGGACTACCAGGTGGTCCCACCATGAGCCCTTCCATGAAGTAAGAATAAGCTTATGGATGTTTTGCTCTCCCCAGATACCAAAATATCTTGCCTAGTAACTTGCCTAATAACCTATGGACCTAATAAAACTGTCAATAGATAAAAGTTTTTGGCTTAAGAGCAAGCTAAAGTTCAGAAACATCTGGCTATGTTTGATAACCCAGATGTTGATATGCACACAAATTATTTGATTGTTTTAGTTGAAGAAGAAGAAGAAAGAAGGGGTTCAATACCTGGTCGAGGAATTATGAGTATAGCAATAACCTTAATATTGATTCTATTGACCAGCCTGTAAAAACCCAAAAGATAACCCTACACAGACAGAATCTGAGGGCAGAGCCTCCTCCCAGGTGAGAATGTGTTACCCAAAGAGAAGAGAAAGGCTTTGTTTCCACATTTGGGCTCCCCATCATGCTTAATCCCAAAAAGGTAATCAGAATCCTGACTTTTATTAACTCCCAGCCAAAAAGGAAACCATGATCCTGAACTTCTCAACTTCTTTTGCTTTTTAAAAATTTTTATAGGGGGCCACCTGGGTGGCTCAGTTGGTTAAGTGGCGGCCTTTGTCTCAGGTCATGATCCCAGAGTCCTGGGATCGAGCCACACATCAGGCTCCCTGCTCAGCAGAGAGCCTGCTTCTCCCTCTTCCTCTGCCTGCTGCTCTGCCTACTTGTGGTCTCTCTCTATCTCTCTAATAAGTAAATAAAATCTTTAAAAACAAACTTTATAGGACTGAAATCATTCAGAAAATACTCCTTTGTATCTGGCTTATTTTGCTCAATAGAAAGTTTGTAGATTCATTCATGTTGTTATATATTGCAATAGTTTATTATTCTCATTGCTGTATATAGCATTCCATTATGTAACATTCCAGAAGTGGTTTTTTTGTTTGTTTGTTTGTTTGGTTGTTGTTGTTGTTGTTGTTTTTTGGAGACTAACCACATACTTTTATTTTTTTTAAATTAATTTATTTATTTTCAGCATAACAGTATTCATTATTTTTTCACCACACCCAGCGCTCCATGCAATCCATGCCCTCTATAATACCCACCACCTGGTACCCCGACCTCCCACGCCGCCCCCCGCCACTTCAAACCCCTCAGATTGTTTTTCAGAGTCCATAGTCTCTCATGATTCACCTCCCCTCCCAATTTCCCCCAACTCCCTTCTCCTCTCTAACTCCCCATGTCCTCCATGCTATTTGTTATGCTCCACAAATAAGTGAAACCATATGATAATTGACTCTCTTGGCTTGACTTATTTCACTCAGCATAATCTCTTCCAGTCCCGTCCATGTTGCTACAAAAGTTGGGTATTCATCCTTTCTAATGGAGGCATAATACTCCATAGTGTCTATGGACCACATCTTCCTTATCCATTCGTCTGTGGAAGGGCATCTTGGTTCTTTCCACAGTTTGGCGACTGTGGCCATTGCTGCTATAAGCATTGCAGTACAGATGGCCCTTCTTTTCACTACATCTGTATCTTTGGGGTAAATACCCAGGAGTGCAATGGCAGGGTCATAGGGAAGCTCTGTTTTTAATTTCTTTTTTTTTTTTAAAGATTTTATTTATTGGGGCACCTGGGTGGCTCAGTGGGTTAAAGCCTCTGCCTTCGGCTCAGGTCATGATCTCAGGGTCCTGGGATCGAGCCCCGCATCGGGCTCTCTGCTCAATGGGGAGCCTGCTTCCTCCTCTCTCTCTCTCTGCCTGCCTCTCTGCCTACTTGTGATTTCTGTCTGTCAAATAAATAAATAAATAAATAAAATCTTTAAAAAAAAAAAAAAGATTTTATTTATTTGTCAGAGAGAGAGCGAGCGAGAGCGAGCACAGGCAGACAGAGTGGAAAGCAGAGTCAGACGGAGAAGCAGGCTCCCTGCGGAGCAAGGAGCCCGATATGGGACTCGATCCCAGGACGCTGGGATCATGACCTGAGCTGAAGGCAGCTGCTTAACCAACTGAGCCACCCAGGCGTCCCACTGTTTTTAATTTCTTGAGGAATCTCCACACTGTTCTCCAAAGAGGCTGCACCAACTTGCATTCCCACCAACAGTGTAAGAGGGTTCCCCTTTCTCCACATCCCCTCCAACACATGTTGTTTCCTGTCTTGCTAATTTTGGCCATTCTAACTGGTGTAAGGTGGGATCTCAATGTGGTTTTAATTTGAATCTCCCTGATGGCTAGTGATGATGGACATATTTTCATGTGTCTGATAGTAGCCATTTGTATGTCTTCATTGGGGAAGTGTCTGTACATATCTTCTGCCCATTTTTTTATATGATTGTCTGTTTTGTGTGTGTTGAGTTTGAGGAGTTCATTATAGATCCTGAATATCAACCTTTTGTCTGTACTGTCATTTGCAAATATCTTCTCCCATTCCATGGGTTGCCTCTTTGTTTTCTTGACTGTTTCCTTTGCTGTGCAGAAGCTTTTGATTTTGAAGTCCCAAAAGTTGATCTTCGCTTTTATTTCCTTTGCCTTTGGAGACATATCTTGAAAGAAGTTGCTGTGGCTGATATTGAAGAGATTACTGCCTATGTTCTCCTCTAGGATTCTGATGGATTCCTGTCTCACATTGAGGTCTTTTATCCATTTTGAGTTGATCTTTGTGTACAGTGTAAGAGAATGGTCGAGTTTCATTCTTCTACATATAGAAGAATGCCCAGTTTTCCCAGCACCATTTATTGAAGAGACTGTCTTTTTTCCACTGTATATTTTTTCCTGTTTTGTCAAAGATTATTTGACCATAGAGTTGAGGGTCCATATCTGGGCTCTCTACTCTGTTCCACTGGTCTATATGTCTGTTTTTATACCAGTACCATGCTGTCTTTTTATGCTACTACCACAGCTTTGTAGTAAAGCTTGAAATCAGGTAACGTGATGCCCCCAGTTTTATTTTTGTTTTTCAACATTTCCTTAGTGATTCAGGGTCTCTTCTGATTCCATACAAATTTTAGGATTATTTGATCCAGTTCTTTGAAAAATTCCACCGGAAGTGTTTTATCCATCCTAATTTTTATGGACATTAGGTTGTTTCCACTATTTGACTAGTAGAAATTATACTACTAGAAACATCCTTGGAACATATTTTATAGTAAAATACATACATATTGTTTATTGCTGAGGATGTATCTACTGACAGTAGATCACAGGCATATAATTGGTCATCTTTAGTAGATATTGTCAGTTCTCCAATTTGGCTGAACCAGTTATATTCCCACCACAATGGGAGTTCTAGTTGCTACACATCTCTGCCTACACTTGTTATTGTATACCTTTTCAATTTAACCACCTGGTAACTGTACTGGGGTATCACATTATGGCTACAATTTGCATTTTCCTGATATAGAAATTAACTTGAACACATTTTCATGTATTTATTAACCACTTGGTTACTCTCTTATGTGAAATATCTGTTCAAGTCTTTTCTCCTGGGTTGTCTCTCTTTTCTTATTGATTTGTAGGTGTCCTTTTTATATTCTAGGTATGAGTTCTTTGTTAGATTATAAGCATATATATTATAATATTTTCTTCAATCCTCTGACTTGCCTTTTCTTTCTTTCAATGGTATCATTTGGTAGGTTTTGTTTTGTTTTGTTTTGTTTTTCCTTTTTGGTCAGCACTCAGAAAGAAAAAGCACAGCTAATGTCTGGTATCTGCACTAGTTGCTACCAGTTAGGCCATAGTGTTTCCTTGCTGAACATAAACAAGATCATAGAATCTTAAAGTCAGGAAGGAACTCTCTGTGACCAAGATGGAATAAAATATCCTGTCTTGGGGCACCTAGGTGGCTCAGTCCTTAATTGGCTGCCTTCAGCTCAGGTCATGATCCCGGGGTCCTAAGATATAGCCCCACATCCGGCTCCCTGCTCAGCAGGAAACCTGCTTCTCCCTCTCCCACTCCCTCTGCCTCCGTTCCCTCTCTTGCTGTGTCTCTCTGTATCAAAGAAATAAATAATATCTTTTTTTTTAAAGTCTTGTATCCTCATAGTTAAGCATGTTTCTTGTAAGCAGCATGTAGTTGAGCTTTATTTCTTATCCAACTTGGAAATAATATTTTTTAATTGGAGTGTTTAGTGGATTTGCATTTAAATTAATTTACTCCAAAGAAGACATGCAAATAACCAATAGGCACATGAAAAAATGCTCCACGTCACTTGTCATCAGGGAAATACAAATCAAAACTACAATAAGATACCACATCATACCAGTCAGAATGGTTAAAATTAACAAGACAGGGAACAACAAAAGTTGATGAGGATATGAGGGAACTCTCTTACAGTATTGATGGGAATGCAGGCTGGTACAGCCACTCTGGAAAACAGCATGGAGACTCCTCAAGAAGTTGAAAATAGAGCTACCCTATAGCCCAGCAATTGCACTACTGGGTATTTACCCCAAAGATATAGCTGTAGTGAAAAGAAGGGGCACATGCACCCCAATGTTCATAGCAGCAATGTCCACAATAACCAAACTGTGGAAGGAGCCAAGATGTCCTTCAACAGACAAATGGATAAAGAAGATGTGATTCAGGGCGCCTGGGTGGCTCAGTGGGTTAAGCCTCTGCCTTCGTTCGGCTCAGGTCATGATCCCAGGGTTTTGGGATCAAGCCCCACATCAGGCTCTCTGCTCAGCAGGGATCCTGCTTCCTCCCTCTCTCTATCTGCCTACCTCTCTGCCTACTTGTGATCTCTGTCTGTCAAATAAATAAATAAAATCTTAAAAAAAAAAGATGTGGTTCATATATACAATGGAATATTATTCAGCCATCAGAAGGGATGAATACCTACCATTTACATTGACATGGATAGAGCTAGAGAGTATTACGCTAAGTGAAAGAAGTCAAGCAGAAAAAAACAATTATCATATGGTTTCACTCATATGTGGAACATAGGAAACAGCACAGAGGATCAGAGGGGAAGGGAGGGAAAGTGAAATGGGAAGAAATCAGAGAGGGAGACAAACCATGAAAAATTCTTGACTCCAAACAAACTGAGGGGTTTGAAAAGGGAAGTAACTAGGGAGACAGGGTAACTTGATGATGGGCATTAAGGAGGGCATGTGATGTGATGAGCACTGGGTGTCAGAGCAACTAATGAATCATTGAACATTACATCAAAAACTAATATTGTACCATATGTTGGCTAATTGAATTTATTTTTTTAAAGATTTTATTTATTTATATGACAGACAGAGATCACAGGTAGGCAGAGAGGCAGGCGGGGGAGGGGGGCAGGCTCCCCGCTGAGTAGAGAGCTCAATGCAGGGCTCAATCCCAGAACCCTAGGATTATGACCTGAGCTGAAGGCAAAGGCTTTAACCCACTGAGCCACCCAGGTGCCCTGGCTAATTGAATTTAAATTTAAAAAAGATATGAAAATAATAATAGGTAACAATAAAGTATTAATGTACCTGTTTAATTTCATATACTTAATTATAAACACCAGTGACAATTCAATCATCTCATATAAAAATAACATCTGATGACTGAATACTGAATTGATCAACTTCTGTTTAAATGCAGGATTTAGAAAGACATAAACATATTCTTTCTGATATCTGCATTGGATGTGAGACTTCCAGAGAAGCTGAATGAGAAGCTCAGCAAATCCTCTCCTCAACAATGAATTATAGGGCCCTTCAATATAGAAGTGGAAGGCAGAAAAAGGAGATAGAATGATATGATAAGACCCGGTGTTGGTGGCTTTGAGGATGGAAGAAAGGACCCAGAAGCTGAGGAACGTAGAAGGCCTCTAGAAGCTGGAAAGGGCAAGGAAACAGGTATCCCCTTCAGTAAAGAATTCAGCCCTGCCAGCACTTTGATTTCAGCCCTACGAGACTCATTTGGATCCTAAGATACAGAGCTGTAAAATAATAAATTCTGATGCGTTAAGTCACTAAATTTGTTGTAATTTATTGCAGCACTGATAGAAAACGAATACAGTAGGTAAGATATTGGACTTAGCAAAGAGAGACTTCAGTGCAATTCAAATAAATATTTCAAGAACTAAAAGAAACCACTTAAAGAATTAACATAAAATATAATGATAACAAAATAAATATATGATACTAGCTTATCAAATTGTGATATAGATGAAATGATAGAAAATTTTTAAAAAGAACTAAATAGAAATTCAAATAGACATTCTGGACTGGAAACATACAATATCTGAAATTAAATATACATTACAGGGGCTTAACAGAAGATTTAATCTGGAAGATGAAATAATCAGTGAACTTTAAGGTAGTTCAATAGAGATTATTCAGTCTGAAGAGCAGAGAGAAAAAAAATGAGAAAAATGAATAGCACCTTGAAGATCTGTGGGATACTATGAATATTATCAATATATGTGTAATGGGAGCTTCAGAAGGAGACAGGAGAGAGAAAGACAAAAAATATTTGAAGAATTAATGGTAACAAACTTGTTAAATTTTATTAAAACAATGAGAACAACATCAATGTACATATTACACAAGTTTAGTAAACTCCCAAGTAGGATAAATTCACACCTAAACAAATCATAATCATCATGATTAAATTTTTGAAAGGAAAAAAACAAAGAGAAAATCTTGAAAGCAGGAAAAGAAAAACCAGGATACAAAATCAATATACAAAATTCAGTTGTCTTTCTATACACTAAAAATGAACTAAGGAAGGAATGAAGAAAAACTGATCTTTGACCTGAGTGCTGAGACTAGACAATGAGGAAAGAACAGTCTCTTCAATAAATTATATTAGAATAACTGCATATCTACTTGCAAAAGAATTAAGTTGGACTCCTTTCTTAGACTAGACACAAAAATTAACTCAAAATAGTCTTAACATTTAAAAGCAAGGCTTCAAACTGTAAAACTCTGAAAGAAAACATAGGGGAAAACTTCATGGCATTAGTCTTAGCTATTATTTCTTGGATTTGACGCCCAAACCACAGGCAACAGAAGCAAAAATAAAATGGAACCACATCATGGTATGTCATGGAAGATTTTAGAATCCTGGCCTTGAAGTCACTTCTCCCCACATTCCACAGCTCAGAATTAGACTTATTGTTCCACCTAACTGTGAGAGACTGAGATACTACCTTCTAGGTACCAATAGAACAAATGGGACTGTTGAAGAACAGTGTGTGCCATGGGCATGACCTCATCTGCTGCCATTCTATCATGTCACTCTGACCCTGATCAAGATCTCTGAAGACTCCAACCACATCTCATAATCAGCTGAGATAATTATAACTCAAGGTAAGAATATTCATCTAAAGGGAAATGCAAGGAAGTACAACAAAATCCCAATAATGTCCATCATGAATTTTTATACCTTTTTTAAATGACAAAAGATTACATATTTTCTCTAAAAAATAATTGTTTTTTTCCCATTTTTTTCATTCTTGATGTCTCTGCTCATGCTCTAAGGCAGATTTATAATGCCTATTAGGTATTCCAGCACTGTTGTTTCCATTTGTTCTTTTTCTCTATCCTCAAATATTAGGGGGGCACCTAATAGAATAACTAACAGCTAGGATTAGCATCTTCCTGTCCCCCAGTGGAAATGTGTAGACAGGATCAAAATCTCCAATGCTGATTTTCCAACAGGCAGTTGCAAAGTCAATGTATCAGTTAACATCTCCTGAATAAAAAAGCACCATAAAACTTAGAGGCTTGAATAGATCATTCTATTTCACTCATAATTCTGTGCATTGACTTGGCAGTTCTTCTGGTGTGGACAAGCTTGACTGATCTCTATTGGGCTGTACATAAGTTTGTGTTCAGCTGGTTGTTGAGTTGTTTGATGATCTAGGATAACATTATTCATATATCTGACGTTTGATTGGATGTCATTTAGGGCACCTTAGTTCTCCTCTACATAGCTTTTCAACTTCCAGCAAGTTGGTTTGAGCTCATCAATTGAGCAGACTCTCAGGATCACAAGTGCAGCAATAGGTTGAGACCAAAGCATGAGAATTTTTCAAGCCTATGTTTGCAGTATTTTTGCTAACATCCATTGGCCTAAATAAATTACATGGCCAAGCCCACAGGCGAGTGGTGGCAAAAAGGCTCTACCTCTTAATGAGAGACTCTGCAACACTCCATTGCAGGGGAATCAGTGCAGAGTGGGGAAGAATTTGTAGCCTTTTTCCATCTTCAGTAGTGGCAGAATTTCCTTTAGAGATCTTCTTCACGTTAATGAATACATTATTATTATTATTATTATTATTATTATTAACAACTCACTTTGGGGCCTGAATTTCTGAGCAATAAATAAATCTTTGATATTGAGATTTCAGGGTTTGTTACTTTTGCAGAGCCTAGCTTAACTGAAAAGATATAGGACAAAGTCTCCCTCTCCTGGACCAATATGTGGCTAACTTGCATACTGAGAAGTTTCAGGAAAAAAAAAAAAAATCATGCCTTTAGAGAATAGGGCTATAACAATTGGAAGTCGGCATGGTTTGAGTACCTTTGCAGAGAATTCTGGCCATAACCCTAAATCCCTTAGGTAATTTTTTAAAATAATCATTTTAATTGAAGTATAACTTGTCTATAGAAGAGTGCAAAAGTCTTAAGTATATGGTCTGATGAATTATCCAAAATGAACAAGCCCATGTAACCATTACTTTGGCCAAGAAATAGAACTTTACCAGCTTGCTTTCCCACCAACAGTGTAAGGGAGTTCCCCTTTGTCCACAACTTCACCAACACTTGTTTCCTGTCTTGTTAATTTTGGCCATTCTAACTGGTTTAAGGTGGTATCTCATTGTGGTTTTGATTTGTATTTCCCTGATGGCTAGTGGAGTTTCCTCAAGACATTGAAAATAGAACTACCCAATGACTCAGCAATTGTACTACTTGGTATTTACCCCAAAGATACAGATGTAGTAAAAAGAAGGGGCACATGCACCCAGTGTTCATAGCAGCAATGTCTGCAATAGCCAAACTGTGGAAGGAGCCATGATTCCCTTCAACAGACAAATGGATAAAGATGTAGTGCATATATATAATGGAATATGACTCAGCCATCAGAAAGGTTGAATACCCACCATTTGCATTGATCTAGATGGAACTGGAGGGGATTATGCTAAATGAAATAAGTCAAGCCAAGAAGGACTATTATCATATGGTGTCACTCATATGTGTAACATAAGGAATAGAGTGGAGGACCACAAGGGAAGGGAGGGGAAACTGAATGGGAGGAAATCAGAGAGGGAGACAAACCATGAGAGACTCTGGACTCCAGAAAACAAACTGAGGGTTGCAGAAAGGAGTGGGGGTCAGGGGAATGGGGTAAACAGATGATGGGTATTAAGGAGGGCACATGTTGAGATGAGCACTGGGTGTTATACACAACTAATGAATCATTGAACACTAAAATAAAAACTTATGTTGTACTATATGCTGGCTAACTGAACATAATAAAAAAATAGAGCTTTACAAGTATTATGGAAGTTCATTTTATTTTCCCTTGCAAAAGTTATCACTATCCTGATTTCTAATGTCATAAAAATTTTTTCTTATTTTTGAAGGGAATCATGGCTTTCTTCATGCATCATTGTGTTCTTGAGATTAATCCTTGTTGTTGTGTGGAGAAATAGTCTTGTTTTCTTTGCAATACAGTATATTTATTCTCTTGTTGACATGCTTTAGAGTTAAGATAATCCTTCTATGAACATTCTTGTATGTCTTTTGGTGAAATATGTATTAATTTCTGTTATGTATATGCTAAAAATAGATATAGTAAAGCATATGGAATTCATATCTTCAATTTTTCATTTATATCCCTACTAGTAGTATAAGAGGGTCCTAGTCTCTCCATATTCTTACCAACATATGGAATTATCTTGTGTTCAGCCACTTGGGCATATGGGTTTCTTTGGCTTTTCCTTGATAGCTACTGTGTATTGACACCCTGTCCTATGTTTAGTAGCCATTTAGATACTCAATTTTGTGAAGTGCGTGCTCACGTCTTTTTCACTCTGTGTGGTAAACAAGCAAAGTAAAATATAATCTCCTTTCCTTTGAACTGTCTGAATCTACTGAACAATCTCGGAATTTTAGTTGCTTTTTTGACTGGTGCCTTTTGTCAAATTCTGTGGCTTCTACCTAGCTTCCCTCTTCCAATCATGAATCTTCATAGAATAAAACACAGACACGGGAGACTGGAATGCAATTTTATAGTGAAAATATTTGACAGGAGGGTTTCCAGGAGGGGAGATTGTTGAGGGCCTTCAGTAATAAGGCATACTTGTGGTGATTGTTTTCGACCACCAAACTTCATCCTCTACTCCTACATGAGTAGTGTTGATTGAATCGGTGATAACGCAGCACTTTCCTTTTTTTCGACAGAGGTAAACTTCAGTTTCATCTTGTCTGCAATATTCTCTGCAAACTCCATAGCCTTGGTGACATTTAACTGTAGGTTCTATCTTCGATTTTTTGACTGTTTTTTTCATGCTTCCTGAGAAAGATATGGCTATGGTCAGTCTCTATGCAACCATGATCACAGAAGACAGAATGTGAAGTGCACAGAGCTCAGATCAAAGTTCTCTAGAATCAAACCTGGGCTCTCTTTTTCACTAGATCTTGTTCTTTGGACAAGTAACTTCAGCTCTCTGCCCCTTCATTTCCATCTGTACAATGGAAATAATAATAGAGACTACTTCTTAAGATTGTTGTGATTATTAAGTGAATTAATATATTTAAAGTACTTAGAATAGTGTCTGGCACTTAGTAAGAGGTGACTACACATTAGCCTTTATTGTAGTTATTGGTGATGTTGTTCCTATTTCTCTTATTACTAATGGTATTTTCCTGAGAATTTATGTCTACAAAATTTGCCTCTGTGAGTACTTGTTGGGCAAGTTCCCATTTACCTGAACAGATACGTGCTTCTGATGCTCAATTCCTTGGAGATAGCTAGCTTCTGCTGTAAGGCAGGACACACACATATTGGTGCACATGTTTATCAGTGTTTCCATGCTTTGAAATAATAAATATGTACTACAGGTGAAACCCTCTTCGCCCCCCAACAGGTATTGTGTATCAGTGTGCACACTGGCATGTATACAACTCAGTTTATTCACAGATCCACTATCACACACATATGGATACCCCCATAGTTGTGCATTCACAACCATGTATCAAAGCACAGGCCAACAAACTAGTTACTCAGATATATACAAGCCCTGCCTGAAAATCTTTTAGTGATACAGCTATCATTCTGTGAGAATTACTTGTTAGAAACAGTTGGGCATCTCAAAAAAAAAAAAAAAAAAAGCTCTTTGGAAAGAAAATGACTACTATCAAATATTTTTTAAACATTATTTATTTACTGAGAGATAGCATGCGTGTGAGCATGCAAAAGTGGGGAAAGGGCAGAAGTAGAGAGAGAGGGACCAGCCAGCAGACTCCCTGCTGAGCACAATGCCCATTGTCATATTGGGGCTCGATCTCACAACCCTGAGATCATGACCTGAGTCCAGATCGAGAGTGGGATGCTTAACCACCTGAGCCACCCAGGTGGCCCTACTACTATAAAATATTAAAAACTACTTATGTTGAGAAATTTTATACATTACTTTAATGAAAATTTACAGCATGCTGTCATTATCTTCATTTTTCAAATAAGAAAACTAAAGCACAAAGAGACCATGTTCCTGCTAATGTCCCCATAGTGGAAAAAGAGTGAGCCAAGATTTGATTTCTGGTCTATATGACTCAGAAGTCTGGAATGACATCAGGAAGATAGTAGACTAGGAAGCTTCCGTCCCTCATTTCCCCCACAGAAACACCAAATAAGCCTTATGTGGAACAAAGTAGCTTTGTGGGAATTCTAGAAACCAGTTAAGTAGTTATATCAATAGATGGAACACCTAAACGAGAAAAAGCCACATTCAGAATGGTAGGAACATCTGTGGAATTTTTGCTCACTCTTGCTCCATCCATTCCTTGGTGCAAGATGGTATGGTCAGGAGGAAGACACCCAATTCCCAGCTCCTCTCTCAGCATGGAAGAAAAAAAGTGAAATTTTCTTCCAGTATTCTGGCTTACATCAGGGCTGCCTGAGGAATTCGTTTCTGCCTTGCTTGACTCAGAGCATTTGACAAGAATGGAGGCACAGTTTGGATTATAGTTTGGAGACTGCTGAAGCAGTGGCAAGTACTGTGACTTGTGAGAGTTCCAGGGTACAGTAGTCCCATGGGAGACTCAGGACAAGCGATTATGGAAAGAGGAATACAATAGAACACTTAAGGCCTTGAAAATAAACAGGTGTAAGTTTCTAACAGAAATTAAGGCACTTGGGCGCCTGGGTGGCTCAGTGGGTTAGGCCGCTGCCTTCGGCTCAGGTCATGATCTCAGGGTCCTGGGATCGAGTCCCACATCGGGCTCTCTGCTCAGCAGGGAGCCTGCTTCCCTCTCTCTCTATCTCTCTCTGCCTGCCTCTCCATCTACTTGTGATTTCTCTCTGTCAAATAAATAAATAAAATCTTTAAAAAAAAAAAAAAAGAAATTAAGGCACTTAAAAGCAGCATGTATAGTTGGGGTTGGGGGAAGCACATGCACAGGCCCAGAGAGGACACATTCCTGGAAAATGCTTGAGAAGACGTTGAGCTTTCAGAAGATCAGTGAAGTCTACCTCTGAAAGAGCCAGTATGTAAAGACTGGGAGAGGGAACTGTTTTTCAAATGACCACTTTTCCAGAAAAAGAACACAAGTCATGCAAAGAACAGGGAAACATGTCTAGCTAAAAGAAACAAAATAAATCTCCAGAAACTTAGCTTGAAGAAACAGGCCTCAGACTTACTGAACAGACTTGAAAACAACTGTCTCAGATATATTCAATGAACTAAAGGAGAACATGGACAAATGACTAAAGAAAATCAGGAAAATGACACATGAACAAAATTAAAATATCAAAAAAGAAATAGAAATTATGAAAAAAGAATTAAACAGAAAATCTAGAGCCAAAAAATACAACAACTGAAATGAAAGCCATGGCAGAGGTTTAACAGCAGACAAAGGAATTTCTACTACTGCCCCCCACCTTTAAAACAAAACAAAACATCAGTTGAACAACTACCTACACACAAAAATACCTTCGTAAGAGTCAGTGGATTTCAGGTGAACAATTACAGAACATTGGTGAAGCACAAAAATGAGAAAAAATCCATTGAGGAGGTTAGGAAAGATGGAGCCACACTATCCCCATCACCTTCCCCCAAGCTCATGCAACCCAGTTCAGAAAGAAATAATTTCCCTGTGAAAAAAACAGTGTAACATGAACACCCAATTAGCATAAGTAAGGAAATAACAAAAATCAGATGGAAACAAATGGAATAGAGGCAGAAAAAAGCAATAGAAAAGGTCAGCAAGGGCGCCTGGGTGGCTCAGTGGGTTAAGCCGCTGCCTTCGGCTCAGGTCATGATCTCAGGGTCCTGGGATCGAGTCCTGCATCGGGCTCTCTGCTCAGCGGGGAGCCTGCTTCCCTCTCTCTCTGCCTGCCTCTCCATCTACTTGTGATTTCTCTCTGTCAAATAAATAAATAAAATCTTAAAAAAAAAAAAAAAAAGGTCAGCGAATCTTAGCTGTTTTTTAAAAAATAAACAAAATAGACAACCCTTAGCTAGAATAAGTAAGAAAAAAAGAAAGAACAATAAATAAATAAAATAAGAAAGAAATTATAACTCACAGAAGTGAAATACAACGAATCATAAGAGACCATTATGAACAATTACATGCCAAAAAATTAGATAACCTATAAAAATTAGATGAATACCTATAAACATCCAACTTACTAAGGCTGAATCATGAAGAAATAAAAAATTTGAACACGAGTAATGAGTAAAGAGATTGAATCTGTAATTAAAAACCTCTCAATAAAAAAAAAGCCCAGGACTAGATGATTTCACTGGTTAATTCCACCAAGCATTCAAAGAAAAATTAACACCAATACTTCTCAAACTCTTCCAAAAAATCAAAGAGGAGAGAAAACACTCCCGTGTTCATTTTATGAGTCCAGCCTTGTTTTGATACCAAAGATAGTTAAGGACACTGCAAGCAAATGAAACTGCAGGCCAAGAACCCTGGTGAATACAGATGCAAAAGTTCTGAACAAAATCTTTGCAAACCAAATTTAACAGCACAGTGAAAGGATCACACACCATGATCAAGTGGGATTTATCCTTGTGATGCAAGGACATTTCCACATATGCAAATCAGTGAGATCCATTACATTAATAAAATGAAAGATAAAAATCATATGATTGTCTAAATAGAATAATTATTTGACAAAATTCAAAATACTTTCATGATAAAAATCCTCAAGACATTAGGTATGGAAGGAATATACATCACCATAATAAAAGCCATGTATAACAATCCAAGAGCTAGCATCATACTGGATAGTGAAAGTTTGAAAGCTTTCCTGCTAAGGTCTGAACAAGACAGAGTGTATACTCTCACTGCTTCTATTCATCATAGTATTAGATGTCCTAGCAACAGTGATTAGGTAAGAAAAAGAAATAGAAGCCATCTAAATCAGAAAGGAAAAAGTAAATTCATCACAAGTAAAGTCAGGGCCAAAGGAAGGATGCTTTGCAAGAGTGCCCCCCCCTACTATAATAAACCTCTACTAGATGTGAATTTCTCAACTCTTCCAAATCCTGACCTAACACTCACATTAGATATTGCTCCACTTATCCTCACTATATAATCTGTCTTTTAAGATCAATTTAACAGGTCATAAATTAAATAACAACTACATCAACAACCAAAAACCTGCAATGTGCTTTTTCTAAGAACTCCATCCAGAGCATGCATATGCATATATGTTATATATACATATATATTACATATATATGTATGTATATATCTTTGATTTTGTTATGGGAAGAGATTGTTCAAAATAGTTCCTGGCAACCCTCCTGTGCTGTTGGGATGCAAATTGCTGCAGCCACTATGAAAAACAGTATGGAGCCTCCTTAAAAAGTTAAAAATAGAAATACCATATGATCTAGTAATTCCACTACTGTGTATTTACCCAAAGAAAATGAAAACACTAATTCAAGAAGATATATGCTTTCCTAGGTTTACTGCAGCATTATTTACAATAACTAAGATAAGGAAGAAACCCAAGTGTCTATCAAAAGATGAATGGATAAAGAAGACATGGTATGCATATATATACACAATGGAATATTACTCAGCCATAAAAGAGAATGAGATCTTGCCATTTGCAACATGGCAGAACCTAGAGGGTATAATGCTAAGTGAAATAAGTCAGAGAAAGACAAATACCATATGATCTTACTCTTACATGGGATTTAAGAAACAAATTGAACAAATGAAAAATAAAGAGACTCTCAAGAAAAAAACAGACTCTTAAATACAAAAAATGAACAGGTAGTTGCAACAGACTCTTAAATACAGAAAATAAACAGGTAGTTGCAAAAGGGGAGGTGGGTAAAATAGATAAAGGGGATTGGAAATTGAAAGTACACTTATCTTGGGACACCTGGGTGGCTCAGTCAGTTAAGCAGCTGCCTCCAGTTCAGGTCATGATCCCAGAGTTCTGGGATCTAGTCCCGCATTGGGCTCCTTTCTCAGTGGGGAGCCTGCTTCTCTGCCTACTTGTGATCTCTCTCTCTCTCTCTCTGACAAATAAATAAATAAATCTTAAGAAAAAAAGTACACATACCTTGATGAGCACTGAGAAATGCATAGAATTGTTGAATCATGTTGTACACCTGAATCTAATATAACACTGTATTTTAATTATATTTAAATTAAAGATAATTCCTGGCAATGAATTATTTCAGATGGACATGTTAAATAATCTTAAAGTCATTAAGGAAGCGGAAACATTCATAATCTTTGAAGCATGAAATTTTGCCTTCCTTTTATTTGTAAACCCACTTGCAGTGACCATAACTACTCCAGTGTTTTACCGAGCATGGCAACAAGTATACCTTAAGGAACAGGGAGATAGGAAATAGGTCAAGGAAGGGGAGGAGGATAGGAAGATGGAAAGCAAGAAGGAATGAGTGGTAATGAGGAAAGAATGATAGAAGAGGAAAACTAAAGGGGGAAGAAGAATAGGAAAAACTAAACAAGGTAACTGAGTTTAAACCCAAGCAACAACCTTGATTTTCTATAGGGATGGTTAAAGATTCTCTGATTTTTTTTTTTTTTTGCCTTTTGTTGTATTCTGATGTGTGTGTTTACTTTAAATGCCAAGATTTGAAGGGATCTGGAAACATTTGAGCACCCTGATTTCATTTAGCTGCACTGTCTTTTCTTACATGTAGGGCTATTATAGTCCATGAGAGTAACATTTATGGAAGTCTTTGAAAAATGGGAAAAGGACATTGGATATGTTTAATCCAGAGCCAATTGATTGCCATTTTAATAACAGCCTTGCTGTGATCAACTCAGATGTCTCATTCAGGTCCAAAGAGCCTCTACTCTAGCCTGATACAAATTCTATCCATTTCAACCTCACATTTAGTCTCCTTGAAACATTTGACAAAACCTAACTCCAAACCCCAGGTCTACTTCCATCCATGCCACTCAATTCCCTATCCCAAGACAAACATAACACTAATGAAGACACCCAACACCAACATCTAGCTTTAACAAAACAACCAGTCCACATGGAAATTCCATCTACTTCAATTCTCACCTTCACCCAACTTAACTGCAAGATTCATTCAACCAGCCCAATGTATCCTAAACCATCAGCCCAACCTGATCTCATAAATACAATTACTCACTCCCACTGAATTACTATTTCTTTTTCTACCATTATCCCAACCAAAAGGTCCTGTTTTTTCTGCACAATTCATGTCCCAGTCTCCAAAGTAACCACTTGATGGATCCTATAAATCCTCAACTTGGACTCCATTCCTCACACCTAAACCATGTCTCAATCTGTCATCCCAATGATATTGCTACCCTAATATGCTCTATGTCCAATACTCTGTTGGAGAAACTCTATCCAGGAGCACCAAACCCTTAAATGAATCATAACAACACAAAACCAGTAAGATCCCAGAATGATAAAAACTCGAGATTAACATCTCTAAGCTGTCTTATACCAAGTAATCAAAATTGCAAAACCATATGCAGAACCCCTGAATCTTTGAAAATAGCTTGAGTTACCTGAAATCTTAGGAACCAGGATTAGAAGGATGACAATGGTCATTAAATAGGGCTTCATAACTGACTGATTCAATGAGGATGAAGAGCACACACAGAGAACAGAATAGATACCTTTTCAACAAGGCAATGTCCTGCTTTATTAGTTTCAGAAGTAGGCCAGGGTGTGGGCAGTGAATTAAGAAGGATAGGATATGTCTGAGGTCAGCCAGGCAGAAAGATAACCTGTATTATTTATCTCATCTTGGCACTCTGTGTGAATGTAGGATCTTGCCAGTTCCCACACAAAGGTGGGCCTTCCTTCCCAGTAAGAGACAATAAAATTAGAGCCAGTTTGTATTTTACATAAGACAAATTGATAAGCTAATAATGAAAAAAAAAAAAACCAGTAAACTAAATAATGAAAAAAATCTAATAATTATAAGGGAAAAAAGAAACTTTAAAAAATACATTTCTTTATACTCCTGTTAGGAGTATATCACATTAATCAGTAATACTTAATGTCTATCTAGCACTATACTAGCCATTGAAACAAAAGAAAGGAAAAAAATATATAGGAGGGGAAATGGGAGTGGTGGGAAAGGGAGGAAAAGATGGAAGATAAAAAATAAAAGTCAGGGAGCAATGTAGGGAGATGGCAAAGTAGGAGATCCCAGTACTCATCCCCCAACAACAACATTTAATAAGTTTCCACTGATACAAATAGCTCTGGGGGAGCACAAGAGTACAATGGAAAAGCTACAACAATTCAGTGGAGCACAAAAAACAAAGATACCTGCATAGAAAAGCGTAGGAAGCATTCAACCTGCATCACGCCATCCCACAGCCTAGCAGACCTCAGCAACAAAAGGGATCTCCTCAGCAGCTACCTCCATCTGCAAGGGAAAGGGAAAGAAGGACCCCAGAACCCATTGCCCAAGGAATTAAGCAGCCCTCACTGCCACTGAAAACACCTGAAGCTTTTCCCACTGAAGATCCTTGCAGTTTTCACTAAAGCTAACTCTAGCCAATAGAACTGCCCAGAGCCCACATTGCTACCAGAATACTATACCCAGCAAAACTATTCTCTAAAAATGAAAAAGAGATAGTTTTTCCCAGATGAAGAAAAACCAACAAGGTTTGTCACCACTAGATCTGCCTTACAAGAAATGCTTAAGGGAGTTCTTCAATTTAAATGAAAACACACTAAACAGCAATGTGAAAGCATAAATTTTACGGGTAAAGTTAAATATGTAGACAAATACAAAATAATATAAAACTAAAGAGGTCCATAAATTAATGTAAACTGTAATATATAAGTTTAAAGAGGGGTGCCTTGGTGGCTCACTCAGTTGAGCATCCAGCTCTTGATTTTGGCTCAGGATGATCTTAGGATTGTGGGATTGAGCCCCACCTCAGGCCCCAAGCTTTGGGTCTGCTTGAAATTCTCTCCCTTTGCCCCTCCCCCTGCTTGGCACTTGATTACATGCTTGCTCTCTCTTTCAAATAAATAAGTAAATCCTGGTGGTGGGTTTTTTTTTATTTTTTATTTATTTATTTAACAGACAGAGATCACAAGTAGGCAGAGAAGCAGGCAGAGAGAGAGGGGAGGAAACAGGCTCCCTGCCCAGCAGAGAGCCCAATGCGGGACTCGATTCCAGGATGCTGAGATCATGACCTGAGCTGAAGGCAGAGGCTTAACCCACTAAGCCACCCAGGCGTCCCCTGGTGGTGGGTTTTAAGAAGAGCATGTATTGCATGCAGCACTGGGTGTGGTGCATAAACAATGAATCTCAGAATACTGAAAAAGTAAAATAAAACTTAAATCAATCAATCAATCTTGGGGGGAAAAAAGTTAAAAGACAGAAATTTGTTAATGAATACACAATGTAGAAAGAAGCAAACTCTGACTACAAGAACACCAAGTATGTGCGGAGGGGGATAAAAGTACAAAGTTTTTATGTGAGACTAAAGTTAAGTTGTTATTAACTTAAAATGAATAATCATAGCTACAAGATATTTCATGCAAGTCTCAAACTAACCTCAAAAAGAACAAAACAAAACCCCATAGTAGCTATACAAAAGATAAAAGAATCAAAGCAAATTACTACAAAAACATCACCAAATAACAAAAGACAGCATGAGAGAGAGTGACAAACTACAAAACAAAACAACAAAATGGCAATAATAATTCCTCACCTATCAGTAATTATTTTTTTTAAGATTTTTAAAAAACTTATTTGACAGAGAGACACAGAAAGGAAACATAAGAAGGGGAGTGAGAGAGGGAGAAGAAGTCTTCCTGCTGAGCAGGGAGCCTGATGCGGGGCTTGATCCCAGACCTGACACCATAGTGTTGGTTATTTTTCTCAAAGCGATTAAGCAAATATATAACTTGCAACTTATTTCAATGTGTGGTGATTAACAAGGTGCTCATAACATTGATGGTACAGTGCATCTGAATTTCACAAGTGTTGAAATGTGCAAGAAAATGTGTCTGAGATACAAGGAAATAGGTATACATCAGGCCTGGGCTAGATGTGTTACACACATAATCATGTTTATTGACCACAGTTAAGTTTACAGATCCTTCTTCACATGTATTATTACATTATTACATTTATTATTATGATTGGTTCATTGATAACTTTGAGTCATTGCTGGTTTTCCTTTCTGCCCTCTGGGCAGTAGAGACCAAAAAAATAGCTGCAACAATTATGAAGGCTACAGAAAATACTGAAAGTTTGGTTAAGAAAACATGGGACACCTGGGCGGTTTAGTGGGTGAAGTGTCTGACTCTTGATTTTGGCTCAGGATCTGATCTCAGGATTGTGAGAATTGGAGTGTGGAGCCTGCTTGGGATTCTCTCCCCTGTCCTATCCTCCCCCTCCACTTGCATGTGAACTCTTTCTCTTTCTTAAAGAGGACACGTGTTGTGATGAGCACTGAGTGTTATATGCAACTAATGAATCGTAGAACACTACATCAAAAACTAATGATGTACTATATGTTGGCTAAGTGAACATAATAAAAAAAGAGAGAGGGAAGAAAAGAAAGTCTGTGACAAAGGGTAAAATTTCTAGCAAGAAAAACCATAGGCTGTCCCAAACAACTCCATTATCTCCCAAGAAAATCCACCAGCCAGGCCCTGTGCATCCTCCCATCCAACAGATAAGTACTTCATGAAAGTGCAAATTGAGGTGATCTCAATTTAACAGAACTCACTTGCAAATAAAAATGGAAGGTCAGAAATCTGGAGTGAACCAGACCATGCGGGATGATTTCTTTGTCCTTGATTGGAGTGCCTGGAATATCCTTCTTGGGTCATTTAAAAAATAATGGATTGGGATGCTTGTTAATACTAGTTGCTACAACAAATAACCCTGAAAACTCATTGCTTCAAGAAAATAAAGTTAGTTTCTTGCTCACACCACACTCCATTCCTGGTCAGCTGACTCTCCTAGACAACTCAGAATGGTGATTCCAAGTGGTGAATTGGGCATCTTGATTCTTCCCCTTTTGAGACCATGTGATCTTTAAATACTTTGCTTCCAGTTGCACAGTATGGGGGATAGGGAAAGCTGATGACTCACCAAAGCTTTTAGGAGCAAGGCCATTGGTAGAACTAGTTACATGACCTCTAGCTAACTAACTATGAAGGAGACTGGAATGTGTCGTCTTCCTATGAACACAAGAAAATCCTATGAATTTAAGATTACCTAGCTGCTCCTTGCCAGCCTACCAAATATGTGTTTCACTCTCCCCACCATGTGCAGAACACTCCTCCTCCTCTCAGAGGACAAGCCAGAGTCTTCTCCAGTCACTATCTCCCGCTCAAAAATCCAGGATCTCCAGCCTGTTGGTCGTCATTAAGGAGGGCATGTATTGCATGGAGAACTGGGTGTGGTGTATAAACAATGAATCTTGGAACACTGAAAAAATGAAATGAAATTTTAAAACATCCTAAAGAAATGGACAAATGGTCCTTGATCATTAAGACATAGTTTTGTTTTGTTAATTTTTATTTAAATTCAATTTAATTAACATATACTGTATTATTTGTTTCAGAGGTAGAATCTAGTGATTCATCAGTTGCATACAACACCCAGTGCTCCTCACTTCAAGTGGCCTCCTTAATGCTCATCACCCAGTTATCCCATCTACCCACCCACCTCCCCTCCAGCAACCCTCAGTTTGTTTCCTAGAGTTAAGAGTCTCTTGTGGTTTGCCTCCTTTTCTGTTTTCATCTTATTTTATTTTTCCTTCCCTTCACCTATGTTCGTCTGTTTTGTTTCTTAAATTCCACACAAGTGAAATCATATGGTATTTGTCTTTCTTTGATTGCCTTATTTCACTTAGCATAGTACCCTCTAGTTCCATCCACATCATTGCAGATGGCAAGATTTCATTCTTTTTGATGACATGGTTTTGTAAAGATACAACTTCTTTCTAAATTGGTTTTTTTTTAAAGATTTTATTTATTTATTTGACAGACAGAGATCACAAGAAGGCAGAGAGGCAGGCAGAGAAAGAGGAGGAAGCAGGCTCCCTGCTGAGCAGAGAGCCTGATGTGGGGCTCGATCCCAGGACCCTGGGATCATGACCTGAGCCGAAGGCAGAGGCTTTAACCCACTGAGCCACCCAGGTGCCCCCTAAATTGGTTTTTAAAATTTTATTTTATTTTTTCAGTGTCCCAAGATTCATTGATTACCCATCACACCCAGTGCTCCATGCTCTCCTTAATACATACCACCAGGCTCACCCATCCTTCCACCCCCCTCCTTTCCAAAACCCTCTTGACTGTGTAGAGGATAAAAGGTCAAGATTGAGTATTCATTGTTTCTGATGGAGTCATAATATTCCATTGTATATATGGACCATATCTTCTTTATCCATTCATCTGTTGAAGGGCATCTAGGCTCTTTCCACAGTTTGGCGATTGTGGCTGTTGCTGTTATGAACATTGGGGTACATATGGCCCTTCTTTTCACTACATCTGTATCTTTGGGGTAAATACCCAGTAATGTAATTGCAGGGTCATAGGCTATCTCTATTTTTAATTTCTTTTTTTTTTTAAGATTTTGTTTATTTGACAGAGATTACAAGTAGGCAGAGAGAGAGGAAGGGAGGAAGCAGGCTCCCTGCTGAACAGAGATTCCCAATGCGGAGCACTATCCCAGGACCCTGGGATCATGACCTGAGCTGAAGGCAGAGGCTGACTCACTGAGTCACCCAGGCGCCCCTCTATTTTTAATTTCTTAAGGAATCTCCACACTGTTTTCCAAAGTGGCTGCACCAACTTGCATTCCCACCAACAGTGTAAGAGGGTTCTCCTTTCTCCACATCCTCTCCAACTTTTGTCGTTTCCTAGCTTGTTAATTTGGGGCATTCTAACTGGTGTAAGGTGGTATCTCAATGTGGTTTTGATTTGAATTTGATTTTATTTGAATTTTTTCATGTGTCTGATAGCCATTTGTACACCTTCTTTGAAGAAGTGTCCATGTCTTCTGCCAATTTTTTGAAGTGTTTATCTGTTTTGGGGGTGTTGAATTTGAGGAGTTCTTTATAGATCTTGGATATCAGCCCTTCATTTGTAGTGTCACTTGTAAATATCTTCTCCCATTCCGTGGGTTGCCTCTTTGTTTTGTTGACTGTTTCCTTTACATTGCTTTTGATCTTGATGAAGTCCCAAAAGTTCATTTTTGCTTTTGTTTCCTTTGCCTTTGGAGACATGTCTTGAAAGAAGTTGCTGTGGCTGATGTTGAAGATGTTACTGCGTTTGTTCTCCTCTAGGATTTTGATAGATTCCTGTCTCACGCTGAGGTCTTTTATCCACTTCCAGTTTATCTTTTGTATCAATATGGATGGGACTGGAGGAGATTAGCTGAGTGAAATAAGTCAAGCAGAGAAAGTCAATTATCATATGGTTTTGCTTACTTGTGGAGCATAAAGAATAACATGAAGGACATTAGGAGAAGGAAAGGAAAGGTGAATTGGGGGAAATTGGAGGGGAGACTAACCATGAGAGACTGTGGACTCTGAGAAACAAACTGAGGGTTTTGGAAGGGAGGGGTGTGGGGGATGGGTGAGCCTGTTGGTCGTCATTAAGGAGGGCACATATTGCATGGAGAACTGGGTGTGGTGTATAAACAATGAGTCTTGGAACACTGAAAAAAATTTTTAAAATAAAATTAAAAAATGTTGCCAAGAACTTCTGAAAGAAAATAAACAGGATGGTGATTTAGCCTCCCATATATTAGAACTATTTATATGACTGTAGTTGTTAAGATAGAGAAATATTGATGCAGGAATAATCATAATAACTGATGGAACAAAATAGGGAGCCCAGAAATAGAGCACATATATAGGGAACTTTAACATATGATGGACATAAGTGGAAAATCAATGGGAAAAAGAGCAGCTATAAATTTGGGCTTACTTATCAGGAAAATGCAGTTATATTCCTGCCTCTCATAAACGTAAGAGGAAATAAACTCCATGTTAAAAATTTAATTTAAAAAGTAAATTTTTAAAAACTTTATAGGCAAAGAAATCAAGGCTGAAAAATTGTTAATTTATTTCACTTATTCACGAATGCATGCTGAAAACCAACTGTATTCCAGACCCTCTGGAAATAGCTGGAGCTTCAAAGATAAAAAAGAAACTAAGGGGTGCTTGGGTGGCTCAACTGGTTAAGCATTTGACTCTTGATCTCAGCTTAGGTCTTGATCTCAGGGTATGAGTTCAAGCCCCACATTGGGCTCCATGCTGGGCTTGGAAATCCACTTAATATCTTTCTGGCCTTATTTTTAAAAAGAATTTTCCTTGGGCACCTGGGTGGCTCAGTGGGTTAAAGCCTCTGCCTTCAGCTCAGGTCATGATCCCAGGATCCTGGGATCGAGCCCCGCATTGTGCTTTCTGCTCAGCGGGGAGCCTGCTTCCTCTTCTCTCTATCTGCCTGCTTCTCTGCCTACTTGTGATCTCCGCCTGTCAAATAAATAAATAAAATCTTTTAAAAAATTTTTTTAAATTAAAAAAAAAAAGAATTTTCCTTTAGGAAAACATAGAAAGGGGTACCTAGATGGCTCAGTTGGTTAAGTGTCTACCTTTGCCTCAGGCCATGATCCCATGGTCTCAGGATCTAGTACCACATCGGGCTTCTTGCTTGATAGAGGGCCTGCTTCTCCTTCTTCCTCTGCCCCTCCTCCTCACTTGTGCTCTCTCTGTGTCAAACGAATAAATAAAATCTTAAAGAAAAAACAAACAAACAAACACAGAAAATGCTATTGTTAAATGAAAGACTGACAAATTGACAACAGAGTGGTCCTATCCAGTGAGGAGACCCTGACTGAGGCCCAACTACTTTGTCAGTTACTGGTCTATAGCTTGGTTGTTATCAAGGCAAAATTTAAATTGTCTGTATGATTTTATAACTTCTAGAAAAAATGTATTATTAGTCTAAAAACAGTTTAATTTATGTAATTGTGTTACATACTAAAAGTCAGTATTACTCTGCTTTTCTTGCAAAAGATTACCAAACCACAATACAAATTCTACACATTTCATACTTCCATTATAGGTGTCTTTATTGTGAAGAAACATAAAGCATAGTATAAAGTTAAAAACCTGTAACATGTAAACATAAAATTAAAATATTTCAATGATTCTGTTCAACTCATAAAGAATGAAGAAACCAGTAAGATGTTAAGACTGGCTCAGAGAAACTGATGAATTGTAATCAGCCAATGAACTCTGAAATAAATTTGCAAATAGATGTAAACCTGTTTAATATTCTGAAGGGCAATGAACTAAAACATTCAGAACTCTTTCCCACCAAACAGAAAACAAGGGCATCCAACCACAACAATTGCATCTGTCCCATTGCATTGTTATGGGAGGGAATAGTTTGCACGACTCTCAAAAAAGAATTTTTTTGCAATTATATCAGTTTTCTATGATTTAATCTCTACCTATACAAAATTTTTAAATAGCTTAGTCAGTGGAAAATTACTTAATTATACACACCTCTAATAGACTTATAATCCCAGGAGGATCTACTAGAACATGTTCAGCACTCCACTGAAAGGACACCAGTCATCTCTTTTATTTATTTCCAAATTTTAGATAATTTTTCTTAACAGTTTTTTTTGATAGAATGGTACCTTTCTGAACATAACTTTATTTCAAAAAACTTATAATGCATATGTAATGCTCCAAAATACTTTTGCTGGGGGGCAGTGTTTTGTTTTGTCTGTGAAAAGAATGAATTCTTTGATCTCTAAAATAGAGACTACCTTACATGTAGCACAGTTGTTCATTACATGTATTTAATAATGTACTCAATGCCTCCTTCTAGACTCATTTTTTGTTGTTTAAAATACAGTCACTTCCTCTACCCCTTTGCCCTTTATAATCCTAAACATACTCTGAGTAGAAGTTCTCTTTTTTAATTTATTATGTTTTTGGACAACAAGAGAGTTGATTTCCATAAAACAGTGAATCTGCTGAAGTCTTTAGTGTATTTTTTTAATATTTTATTTATTTATTTGACATAGAGAGAAAGATCACAGGTAGGCAGAAAGGCAGGCAGAGAGAGAGGGGGGAAGCAGGCTCCCAGATGAGCAGAGAGTCTAATGTGGGACTCAATGCCAGGACCCTGAGATCATGATCTGAGCCAAAGGCAGAAGCTTAACCTACTGAGCCACCTAGGCACCCCATCTTTAGTGTATTTAATCTAAATGGAATAGCATCTATGTTTTATTATTTCTTTTAAACAGTAAAAAATTATATAGTAAGAATGTTTTGAAGCCTTAATCTTATAGTGAGGCAGGTTTCATAGAATATCTGGAGTCAATCTGTAGAAAATCTGGAAGCATACAGAGAGTCTGGAAATAGGTTGGTTTTGAATACAAATACAAACTATTATTATTATTATTATTATTATTATTATTATTTTGTCAGAGATGTATATTCTATGTGTATCTGAAAAGGTTTATAGGTTTCCCTCCCCTTTGGGTTCATTAACGATATTTCAACCTCTTGTAGATATACCTATAAAGGAGAGAATTTAGAATTTTTATTTCCTTTTGTAAACTTCTTCTCCCCATAAATATCATGACTACTTTCTGTCAAAATGGGAGATTTCCAGATTTTTCTCTTAAATATTTTGGAACATCCTGCCCTAAGAATAAAGCAGGAAAACAATATGAGTTTGGAGATAATCTCTGACCAGAAATTCCACATTATAGTAAGTGATACTGTAGTCATTTCAAGTCAGCTAAAGAGGGTCGCATGGGTGGCTCACTCAGTTAAGCGGCTGCCTTCAGCTCAGGTCATGATCCCAGGATCCTGGGACCGAATCCCACATTGGGCTCCTTGCTCAGCAGGAAGCCTGCTTCTCTCTCTGCCTCTGCCTGCCACTCTGCCCGCTGGTGCTCTCTCTCTCTCTCTCTCTCTGACAAATAAATAAATAAAATCTTTTTAAAAAATAAGCTAAAGAGAGATGAGACTTTCTTTTTGACCATTTGACTGACAACCCCACAGAGTAGAGTCTTACCTAAAAAAGAGTAGACCTGAATTTTCTCAGGTATAGGTGGTAAGTGTTAACAGACAGCCAAAATACATGGTTGAACTCAGTTTATAGTCCCTACCTGAAATACAAAGATTTTGAGCTCAAGTGTAGAGGCATGGAACCTCCGGGCCTTTGAAGGGAAATACGGAGGAAGACCTAAAAGTAAGGCCATGTGTGAATTCAGTCCACATCCTGCACTCCACCTCCACACTTCCTTGGATCTTACAAACTATGCCAACTTGTTGCATAAGAATGACCAGACTCAAAAGTTTAAAATAAATGTCTGCCATTTATTAGGATTGTTTCTCAGGAAGGAAGAAGTAGAATGCCCATCAGGCAGGGGCTTGAAATCACTCCAACCTCATGTTTCATACATCAAAATTACAGGTTTTCTCTTACAATTTAATGTACCTAAAAATCCCTGTAAGACTTGTGCTGATGAGCTGTGGAGAGAGTGAAACTGGAGAAGGAACGATGAGAGAAACTAGTGGTCTTCTGGGGAGGATGACGTGGACCTTTTGAAATAGTGAACATTAAAGACACTATTTGATAAGAGTTCTCCCATCCAAGTACTAACCAGGCCCGACCCTGCTTAGCTTCCGAGATCAGACGAGATCGGGCGCGTTCAGGGTGGTATGGCCGTAGACTGATAAGAGTTCTAATAGCAATCAAAGTACAGACAAATACACATTAGAACAAAGGAAGTCACATCACTTGTTGAGAAAAGCAAAGGTGAATGGCATGGAAGATCCTTAAAAGAGTAAAAATGCACTTTCAAGAGAATGAGACATTAAGGGCTTCTTAATTAGTTGACTTTTTTCACTTTTAAGAATAGTGAACCCTCTCCTTTTGGTTATGCAAAAGCTGATATCATCATTAAATGGAGATCCGGTCGAGTTGGAACTAAAAGCACATTTTAGCGATTTGGACATGATGAGCTGAGATGAACTGAGGGATCCAGAATGAGTTGACATTTCTGAATTGAGCAACAGGGTGAATTGTAGGTGTTGATTATTTAAAAGGGCAGACGAGGGAAAAGCCAGACAAACAGAGTTGGAATTCAGTTTGGGAAATTGTGTCTGTGATGGCTGAGTAACCCAAGAGAACCTAGCAAATACATAATCCACTATGGGAGTCTGGGCCTCAGAGATGTTGGCTGGGTTGAATATGTAAATACAGAACTTGCCCAAGATCACACAGCTTCTGAGCAGTGATGGAGAACAGGGAACAAACCCCTCTGACCACATTCATGCTTCTTTCTTGAAAACATGCAAAACCCAAAGAAATGGGAATCTGTGCTTTACGCCTAGAATTACACAATCACTTCCCTCTACCCAAACTGCTAAAATAGAAAGTCTGAAATATTACATTTCAGCTATTGTGCTGAACCTGGGACAAATACTATCTTATAAATATTAAAAGTTTTGTCTAATCATGCTATTTATGCCAGAAAATTTGTGTCCCTTCTTGAAACCTGGCTTCTGCCAAGCCCATATTCCCTGCTTGACAAATACATCTGAGTGTCAGTGAATCTCAAAGATATAAACATTATTAAATTTTCCCACCAAACTTCTAAGTCCCATGAAAATTAAAATCCAACAGTATAACTTGGTCATTTAGTGAGTACCTGGCCTTTGGTCCATTGGTCTGGGCTGAAATTATCATTTGTCTAATAATAGGAAATGCAGGTAAAGTGTCTGGTGAAAGAGAAAATAGGCAAGATGACAAAGAAACATTATGGGGCAGGTGGCAGAAGAAGAAACCCCAAAAATGACTAGGAAAGGACACTCAAGAGAAAAGCCAAGGCAAACATGACAAAGGCATCAAGGAAGGTAAATCACGTTGAAATAGTGGCTAGAGGCAGAGTGGTAAATGGTAAAACCTGACGAATGCATGAGTTTTTCAACAAAGAAGGCATTGGCAAAACCGGGGCTGTTTTAGTGAAGTGTTATACACAAAAGTCAGATTTCTCTTAGCTGAAGTGAGATTAAGAATCTGGAACATAGAGAACTTAGTTGGTAACAGTGGTTCTAGAAGCTTGGATCCAAAGAGGAGGAGAGATGAAACATAAGCCATGGAAGAGGAGTATACATAACACAAGGAAAATTCCATGGCATGTCAACTATTCGTTGTGACTAAGTTTGGAGTGGAAAAGCAATATCCTTAAATTCTTAGGAATGAAAGAACTTAAAAGGTTACTGAGTACAGTGTCCAGCTCCTGTTCCAAAACCCTCTCTAACACCATAACCACAACCATCTCTGTCTCACACCCAGAAATGGTCCTGTAAACTCAACACTGGGAGAATGCTGAGGGACAAACCTGCTTGGTCCACTTTCCAACAGCTCTACCCTTTAGAAAATGTTGCCTTAATTTGTCTAACAGATTTCTATGTTCAGTTCTATATACTTTCTTTCCTATACTCTGTAACTCCTCCATCTGTCTGGTTCTGGTTCTTCCTGAGGACACCACATCATACTAAACGGACTAGGATGGTTCTCTAGATGTCAGAGATAATCCTCTAGTCCTTGTCCAGATCCTTCAGTGTTTACTCAGAGAACTCAGATATCTCCCCTATCTATTCATGGGATCATCCAGACTCAATCTAGTTGTCATGTATCCTTCTGCAGCCTCCAGAATGAATCACAACCCTCTTGGTGGTACCAAAGCAGAGCAGAAATGTGATTTCCCTCCTTCCTTGGCACCCTCAGCACTATGGAGCTGTTCTAGAATCCTGTTTGCTTTCTTGGCCAGGGTCCTTTCCTATACTCTGTAACTCCCCAGCTCCAGCCTAACCTTCCCCTGTCCATTGATGACTGCTTACAGATGAAAGACACGCGCATGGGATGGAATGTATTTTTATGGAAAGGGTGTTCCAGAATGAGGCAAGAATCCCTCCAGGAGGGAGTAAGGTGGTGATATTCAGATTTTAGAGTAGCTTGAAGTGTTTGTAACTGACAGTTTGGAGTCAGGGTCATAATCCTTCACATTGTTAGAACGGGCTGTTTTCACAGAAAATTTCAGGCAGCACTCTTGATCATTTGGGCAGGTTAAGTATTGAATTTCAGTTTTTCTGCAGGTGTTTCTGCACATGCCATGGTAAAGCTGACATGGAATCCAAGGCTCTTGGCTCTTGCCATACTGGGTTCTGAACAGGCCACCTGGGGAAAACATAGCGATGTTTAGTTTCCTTGCAGCAGTGACAATAGGAATGGGGAAGCATGATTTAAAGAGAACAAGCCCTGAGGATATTAACAGGATCCAGTTCAAATCTGGGCTCTGTCATTATGGCTCCTCACCCTTAAGCAAGTTAGTTCAGTTCTCTGGCCCATCACTGCATCATTTTCACAATGGGTGTCATAATAGAGCCAAGTTCTTACCATTTGTGATGTTTAGCTTAGCATATATAGAGTGCTCAGGAGAGTATCTGGTGCATAATAAGTATAAGTATAAGAAGTAATGAAATAGGGCGCCTGGGTGACTCAGTTGGTTAAACAACTGCCTTCAGCTCAGGTCATGATCCCGGAGTCCCAGAATCAAGTTCTGCATCGGGCTCCAATCTCCATGGGGGGGTCTGCTTCTCCTTCTGACCTTCTCCTCGCTCATGCTCTCTCTCACTGTCTCTCTCACAAATAAATAAATAAAATCTTTAAAAAAAAAAAAAGAAGTAATGACATATTAAGCAATGTGTTGATATAAAATTCTTTTCCTGAGGGTCCAGGGCTTCAAGGGAAGCTCCTGTGAACATGTATTGGACATGCTTTCAAGTGCCCATACAGATGTGTGCTCCTCACACAGAGCTCTATCAGAGACAGCCAGGCTCCACTCTGAGGCAGGGCACACATACTTGAGCCCCTGCATGCCTTTGTGCTTCTGAACATTTGAGCAAACATGTACCACTCATGTTTGTACATTGGCCCCACAGAAACAGATACCATATAACATGTGCAGCACACTGATGTGCACACACAGGCACGTATGCACGTCCATATTCACATCACTTGAGCATAAATACATGTGCTCACTGTACAGACCCCTACCACACACTTTCCACATATGGCTAAAACCCATTCATGAGTATTGATAGCTATGTATCTGTCATCCAGATATGTGCATGTGTATATAGGTTCCTCAGCTGAAAATGCCCAATGACAAAGTTCCTGACACTTAGCCTTCTATAAATATTAGTCATCAACAGTATTTGTTACTTATTGGAGCTTTCAAAGACAAAGGAGCCAAAGAAAACAATTCTAGCAATCACTGTTACATGTCCAACATCCACTGTCAGGCATTTTACAAATGTTATCTCATTGAAACTTCATAAAAACCTATTGTTATCCCTGTTCTTTAGATGAAGACACTGAGGCTCACAGAGAACTCTTGTTCTGTTCACATTTCCATACCTTATATTTGACCATTGTAGGATTCTATTTCTTTTCTCTATGATATTAAGCCCATGCACTTCCCTCTGTGTGTCACATTGCCTCTCTATATTATAGGATTTCTAGGACAGAGTGGCATCTTCCTGCATGATGTCTTCAGGTATAAGGACTTCTTCAGCTATCAATACATAGTCCAAAATCCATAGCTTTGCACTCCAGGACCTTTTCCACTTGTCCCCTCATATCACACCCATTCATCAACACTCACTCTGTTCCAGGCCATGTACTCATGTATTCCTAAGCATGCAGAGGACTCCAGTGCCCACCCACATTAATAAAAATTGGATAAGCAAGTCTGACATTATTTCTGCATGGAAAAAAAACATTTTGAAAATTTTTTGAAAAGAATGTAAATTGTTCCAAGTTTAGATGAAGTCAGAGAATGTGAGGAGAAATAAAGTAAAAAATAAAATGCCTTAGTGGTAGACATCCCATAGCATTTTGGCACTGGTATGTATATGAACTGTCCCAGAAATTGGCACTCCAGCCCAGGGAAGGCTGCTACATCAGCCAGCCTGCTGGTTAACCAGAGCAAGGAGGTAAAAAAATGGTACCCCTTCATCCATGTTCCAACATCATGGTACTGCTGCATTTCCTATTTTAATTCTCACCCTCATCATGGAGTCTCTCTTTCTTTTTTTTTTTTAAGTAATTTTTTATTATGTTAATTACCATACAGTACAGCATTAGTTTTTGATATAGCATTCCATGATTCATTGTTTGCATATAACACCCAGTGCTCTATGCAATACATGCCCTTCTTAATACCCATCATCTGGCTCACCCATCCCCCAACCCTCCTCGCCTCTAAAATCCTCAGTTTGATTCCTAGAGTCCACAGTCTCATATGGTTTGTCTCCCTGCTCTGATTTCTCCCCCTTCATTTTCCCCTTCCTTCTCCTAATGTCCTCCATGCTATTCCTTATGTTCCACAAATAAGTGAAACCATGTGATAATTGTCTTTCTCTCCTTGACTTATTTCACTCAACATAATCTCCAGTTCCATCCATATTGATGAAAAAGTTGGGTATTCATCTTTTCTAATAGCTGAGTAATATTCCATTATATATATATATATATATATATATATATATATATATATATATATATATTACACAGCACATCTTCTTTATCCATTTGTCTATTGAAGGGCATCTCATCTCAGCAGCTCCTTCCACAGTTTGGCTATTGTGAACATTGCTGCTACAAACATTGGGGTTCATATGGCCCTTCTTTTCACTACACCTGTCTTTGGTGTAAATACTCAGTAGTGCAATTGCTGGGTGGAACCTCTATTTTGGCACCATCATACTTAAAAAAGGAGGAGGTCCTCAAGGGGTCTTGCTAGAGTGACACCCACACTCTTCTGGCTGACATTTGAACTGGTGGACTTTCATTTTCTCCCAAATGCAGTGGATGGAAGCCAGGACATCCAAGATCTCCTCTTTGTAGGAATGAGAATCTGGCAAGCTGACCTTTCCCTCACTCTCTCCATATGGGAAACTGGTCAAGGCAGATGCAGAAGGATGCTGCTAACTGTGGCTAAATAAACAAAGGTAGATATTTCTAGCTTCTCAATCCTGCAGGTGTTCTAACCCTGTATTGTTTTGCATCACCACAAACTAATACTCACATCAAGTTAACATCACCTTTGATCATCCCTCCATCTCCAAACTGAAGTCAGAGACCTGCTTTTATTTGATTGATTGATTGATTGATTTTCTTGTAATTTAATTTTTAAATTCTTTAAAAAATTTTCTCTTTAAGTTCAATTTAATTAGCAATGTACTGTATTATTGCAAGGGTAGAATTTAGTGATTCATCAGTTGCATATAACAACTGGTGCTCATTACTTCAAGTGCCCATCACCCAGGTGCCTCATCTACCCACCCACATCCCCTCCAGGAACCTTGTTTCCTAGAGTTAAGAATCTTTTATGGTTTGCCTCCCTTTCTTTTTTCATCTTATTTTATTTTTCCTTCCCTTCACCTATGTTCATCTGTTTTGCTTCTTAAATGCCACATGAGTGAAATCATATGGTATTTGTCTTTTATGATTGACTTATTTCTCTTAGCATAGTACCCTCTAGTTCCATTCATGTCATTGCAAATGGCAAGATTTCATTCTTTTTGATGGCTGAGTAATTTTCCATTGTGAATATATAAACCACAACTTCTTTAACCATTCATCTGTCAATGGACATCTGGGCTCTTTCCATATTTTGAGACCAACTATTAAATATCAGCTTTGCTTCTACCCTTTGTACTCTGTGCCCAGTCTCCCACTGTGAGAAATAGGAATGAGAGTGTTGGCATGAAATCAGAAAATCTCAACTGTGTTTGTGAAGAAGGCTGTTAATAAGAATGTGTCATACTTTATAATAACTTGGAGACTTGTTAAGTATACTCACATCAAGTCTCTAGAGATTCTGATTTGATAGGTCTGAGGAGAGGCCACAGCAAAGGTGTTTGGCACAAGTGTCCCAGAAAATATGCATTTGTTCCTGCCTGAATTGAGAGCCACAACACTGCTTGACTTTCTCACATTGACCCATAGACATTGCCCAGCTCATTTCCCACTTTGGACTTGTATTAGGAGCAAATTAAAATATCAAAAATTGAAAAACAAAACATATGCCCTAGACTCTTTCTAACAGTTCCATCCAAAGCCAAAAGCAATGTAATACATGATTTCTCTGCCACCTGTGCATCCCAAACATGATCTTTCCCTACCTCATTTCTGAGGTTCTTCCTACCTACATTTTAGGTATAAGTCATTTATATATTCACTCATTCAATAAATGTTTACTGAAACCTACTCTGTGCAAAGCACTCGCCTTTAAAAGACAGAGTCATGGCTTTAGGGGTGCCTGGGTGGCCCAGTGGGTTAAGCCTCTGCCTTCTGCTCAGGTCATGGTCTCAGGGTCCTGGGATCGAGCCCCATATTGGGCTTTCTGCTCAGCAGGGAGCCTGCTTACCCCTCTCTCTCTGCCTACCTCTCTGACTACTTGTGATCTCTCTCTCTCTCTCTGTCAAATAAATAAATTAAATCTTAAAAAAAAAAAAGACAGTCATGGCTTTCAAACAGTTGAATTTCAAAAGCATATGTTTGGGGTGGTGAAAGGAAAAAAATGACTTTGATTATCCTAGAAAATTTGTCCAGAACAGTTCCTGCCCATTAATTCTGCCAGGTGAAAGCATTAAATGGTTACTAAGGAAGCAACACTATGTACAACTTTTGAAGCATAGATTAATGTCTTCCTTTGTTGTTGTTACTTGCAAACCCACCTGTGGTTTCTACGGCCGCTCCAACGTGGAAACTGAACTTCACTGAATGAGAACAAGTGTCTCCCAAGTAAAGAAGATGATACAGAGTGAGAAATATGGGGTAGGAGAAAGTGGACTAGGAAGAGGATGGGAGGGGGAAGGAGGAATAGGAGAGGGAGGAGAAAGGGAAAGAGGAAAAAGCAGTGATTCTGAACTCAGTCCCAAGAAAGGAGAGACAACCTTAGTTCTCTATAAGGCTGGGATTAGACTACTCCCATATCTCTCTGGACTTGCCAAGTTTTGAGGAGAGACACCTGAGAACATCCCAGCCTCCTGCTTTCATCTTTCCTCACTGCCTACAGTTACATTTATTGCTTTTCAGTGCTCCTGAAAAATCACACTCAAGAAACTTTTTTAAGAACTTGAAAATGTTACCAGATATATTTTTTAAGACTTTATTTATTTATTTGACAGAGAGAGAGAGAGAGAGATCACAAGTAGGCAGAGAGGCAGGCAGAGGGACAGGGGAAGCAGTCTCCTCACTGAAGAGAGAGCCCAATGTGGGGCTCAATCCCCAGACCCCAAGATCATGATCTGAGCCACCCAGGCACCCCCAGATTTTTTTTGTGCAGCATTAATTCTCCCCATTTCAACAGCCACAGCTCTGCTGTGATGAATGAAATTGTCTTTCTCAAGCTTAATTACCCCTAAACTCGGGCTAAGGCAATCTCTGCTCAGATAAACCCCACATATCCCCAGTTTGATTACACACCTACTTAAACCAAACACTTAACTCCAACTGTTCTCTAACCACCTAAGGCTCAGTTATAAAATTTAACACTAACATGATAATAGCCAAGCCACCCATCCCCAATTTACAGCATCAATTCAAAACAGAGCCAACCACCACCCTCACCATAACTCAGTTCTATCCAACTCCACTTCCAGCTCCATTTAAAAAAAAAAATCCCATTTTCTCTCAAGATTACACCAGAACATCAGTCCAGCCCAATCCTGTAAATAGAATTTTCACCCTCTCCTCGTGCCAACTCATTTTTCTGATATTATTCTCTCTCTCTTTCTCATATACCATCCCCACCACAACACTCCCTCCCAAACTTCCATTGTTCCCTCTGATAGCTCCCCAAGTTACATCCAATCTCTCACATCTAATGCATGCATCAGGCTCCCTTCCTACCAACAGCATCACCTAAAATTCTTCATGCTTCAATACTCCACTATGCCAGGAACAGCAGGAGGAGCAGCCTCTTAAATTTGTCTTGGCAGAGCAGAATCAGGGGAGATCTTGACAGGAGATGGACCTTGGGAGTAACATTCACAACTTATCTGAGACCAGAAAGGCCATAGGTAGCGCCTGTGGTATGTGAGTGGGAATCATCTCAGAGGCCACTAAGAAAACAATACGACATGCAAGACCCCAGAACCTTTGAGAGAGGCCTGAGTTACCTGGAGTCTTACGAACCAGGATCAGAAGGATGGAAATGGTCATTAAATAGGGCTTCATGACTGACATGTCCTGAGAGAATGGAAGGCTGTGCTGCAGAGGACTGAACAGAGATCACTGCAGCAGAGAAATGTCCTGCCTTTATTAGTTTTGGAAACGGGCCAGGGTTGTGTGCAGTGAACTAAAAGGGATGAGACATACCTGGGGTCATCCAGGCAGAAGGATAACATGTATCACATATCTCAGCTGGGCACTTTGTATAAGTGTGGGAGGTTTGCCAGAAGCACCCATGTCAAAGTGCACCTTCCTTCCCAAAAGGAAACAAAGGCAAATTAGAGGCCGTTGGCAAATGTGTGTGAGACAAATTTGAATGAGTGAATGAATCAAGCAAGCAATGAGAAAACTAATACATAAATATAAGAAATAGGAGTCCTTTCTTAAACATGGGTGTTTATCATCCTGATAGAAGAGTGTCAGTAGTACTTACTGCATATCCAATCTAATACTAGGCATCAAGGACTAAGAAAAGAGAAGGGAAAGACAATGATGATCAAAGAAAAGATGGAGAAGATCAACTGAAGGGGAAGTGTAAGTGGTAGAAGGAAGGGAAAGCCATGAGACAAAGATAAAGGCAGTTCATATTGGCCATAAATCAACATGTCAGTTTCTGTACTAAATACTGTGGGCTAGACCTGAACACTTACGACAACACTGTGATGTTAGATAATATTTTCCACTCCACCGATAAGGACAAGAAAATTTGAAGAGATGATATAACACTCCTAAGCCACACATCTGATGAGATGTAGAGCCTAGATTAGAAATGATATCTGTCTAATAAAAAAAATTTAAAAAAAAAGAAATGATATCTGTCTGACAGTATATACCTTTGGGATTTTCCATTCTTCCTGTGAGTGGAAGGACAGAAATGAGAGATTAGACAAAAACATAATTAAACACTAAAAATCAGAGAGTGATTCACTGTTCAACATAATAAATTTAGTTTGGGGATTTCAGTGCTCATCTCTTAAGAAATGAGAATGAGGGGCGCTTGGGTGGCTCAGTGGGTTAAGCCTCTGCCTTCGACTCAGGTCATGATCTCAGGGTCCTGGGATTGAGTCCCGCATCGGGCTCTCTGCTTGGTGGGGAGCCTGCTTCCTCATCTCTCTCTCTGCCTGCCTCTCTGCCTACTTTTGATCTCTCGCTGTCAAATAAATAAATAAAATCTTAAAAAAAAAGAAAGAAAGAAAGAATAATGAAAGGATATTTTGGAGGAAACCACATTGACTTTTTTACTCCAGGGAATCATGTGGAAGGTGGATGGGCGGGATCCAGTCTTTTGAATGGAAGTCTGGAAATGAATGAAAAGGCTCTTTTCAAAAGTCTAAATAGGATTGCCATATCTTGCCACAACAAGGCAAATGGAACTGGACTAGTCCTCCCAAGGGTAAATGGAATTGTACTAGCCATCCCACTACACACAACTCTAACACTTGAAAAAGTAGAGAAAGAGTAACTATTCAATTACTGAATTAAAGGCAGAGCAGAAATGAAAAGGCAAGTTACAATGTGAGAAAATATTGCAAGCCACCTATCTGATAAAGGGTTAATATCCAAAATATATAAGCAACTCATGCAACTCAAAAACAAAAAACAAATCATCCAATTAAAAAGTGGGTAAACAAACTGAGTAGACATTTTTCCAAAGATGTTCAAATGGTCAATAGGTACCTGAAAAGGTGGTTAACATTGTTCATCATCGGGGAAATGCAAATTGAAACTATGAGATACCACCTCACACCGGCTAGAATCACTACGATCAAAAAAGAGAAGAGTTAATAAGTGCTGGTGAGGATGAGGAAAAGCGAACCCTTTGAGCGCTATGGGTGGGAATGTAAACTGGGACAGGCACTATGGAAAATTATATGGAGGTTTCTCAAATTAAAAATAATCCTTCCAAATGATTCAGGAATTCCACCTCTAGATACACATCTGAAGAAAGTGAAATTACTATCTCAAAGAGATAACTGCGCTTCCTATTAATTGCATCATTTACAGTACCCAAGACATGAAAACAACCCAAGCATTCATCAACAGATAAATGAATGAAGAAACACTCTCCCCAAAAAAGCCTATACCTGGCCAAAAGACTAGGGAAAGGGTAGCCTAACAACAGAAAACCATCTTGGCAATACTCACCCTATTCCAATAACGCTAATGGAAAAAATCTCAGTCCTCCTTTCCCCGCGGCTTCAAAAGGTTTTCCCACCCTACCCATGGTTTTCACCCCCTCTCTATAAAAGCAGTGCTCAGACTTCCTCACCAGCTGTTGTTGGTGGGGACTTATGGGGAGGTAATCTTCCATCTCCTAAATGGCAGATGCAGGGGTTGCTTTGATTCTCTTGCACAGTAGTGTCAACAAAGCCCAGGGGGTAGCTGAGCCTCCTTTTCCACCCACCATTAATGGAGACTGAATAACATAGTGTAAATCATGGCTCCTAAGCACTTTACTTTTCTCCCACCCTCCTTTACCAGCATAATCCAAAAGGGAATTTAAATATATACAAGTCTCCAGCCTCAAGTTATGTCTCAGCTGAGGACTGCCTGCTAAGAAGAAAAAGGAGAAGGAGGAGAAGAAAAAGAATTCAGAGTGTCATAATATTATAACCAAAATGTCGAGAACACGATGTTTAAAAAATCACTCTTGCCCAGAAACAAGAAAATAACAACATGAATTGGGGCAGGGAGGGCAGGACCAGGGACAATGAATAAACACCAATACCAAGATGAACCAGACGTTGGGATTTCCTGACAAGTATTTTAGAGCAGTCATCATGAAATATTTCAAGAAGCAATTAATAATTATTTTGAAGCACATAAAAAGTAAGAAAGTTTGGCAAAGAAAATAAAAGCTATTAAAAAACTGAATATCAAGAAAAGAAAAATATAATCACTGAAATTTTAAAAATTTACTAGAGGCATTCAGTGGTAGAGTGGAGGTGATAAATGATATAACTGATGAACTTAAAAGAAAGGTCAATATTATCCAATCTGAGCAACAGAGGAGAAATAGACTGAAAAAAAAAAGTGGATTCTCAAGCACCTATGGGACAATAATAAAAGAGCTGATGTTCAAATCATCTAAGTCCCAGATGAGAGGAAAAAAAGAGAGAGTGGGACTGAGAACACACAATCCAATTAGAAATTGGGTGGGGGTTGGAGGGGGTACCTGGATGGCCCAGTCGTTTAAGTATCTGCCTTTGGCTTAAGTCAGGGAGTCTGCTTCTCCCTCTCCTCCCAGCTCACTATCTGTCTCTCTCAAATAAATAAATTAAATGTTAAAAAAAAAAAGGTAAAAGACATGTCTGTCTTTATTGAATAAACTGGAGAGTCCAGAAATATAGCCCTCATATATACGCTCAGGTAATTTTTGACAAGGATGTGAAGTCCATTCAATGGGGAAAGAATAGTCTTTTCAATAAATGTGTTGGGAAAATGATATTCACATGCAAAAAAAAAATTAAATTGGAGCCCCACCCTATACCATATACAAAAACTAACTCAAAATTGATAAAAATACTTAAGAATAAGAGCTAAAACTTAGAAGAAAACATAGGGAGAAAGCTTTATGACATTAGATTGGGGGATGATTTTTTGGATATGACAACAAAAGCACAGATAACAATAGCAAAATAGGTATATTGGACGTGATGAAAATGTAAAACTTTTGTGTATCAAATAACACTATTAAAAGATTGAAAAGGCAAACAATTTGCAAATCATATATCTGATAAATGATCCATATATCTGATAAGGATATTAATATCCAGATTGCATATAGTACTCCTCCAATTCAACAGATCCCTGATTAAAAATGGACAAAGACCTCAAATAGACATTTTTCCAAAGAAGATCTATGCATGACCAAGAGCACGTGAAAATTTGCTCAAAATCACAGATTGTTAAGGAAATACAAATCAAAACCACAGTATCATTTTATACCCATTAGGATTTTTTTAATGAAAATAACAAGTGTTGGCAATGATGAAATTGGAACTTTGTACACTGCTGATGGGAATATAAAATGGTGCCGCCCTATGGAAAACAATATGGTGACTCCTCAAAAAATTAAGCATAGCATTAATATATAATTCAGCAATTCCACTTCTGGGTCTATACTTTTTTAAAAAAATGAAAGCAGAGATCCAAACAGATATTGGTACAGTCATGTTCATAGCAGCATTATTTACAACAGCCAAAAGGTGGGATGAACAAAAATGTTACCTATACATACAATGGAACATTATTCAGCTTTCAAAAGGATAGAAATTCTGACACAGGCTGCAACATGGATGAATCTTGAAGATATTATGGTAAACGAATCAAGCCAGTCACAAGAGGACAAATATTGTGTGCTCCCCCTTATGTACTTAGAGGAGTCAAACTCATAGAAACAGGAAGTAGAATGATGGCTGCCAGGGGCTAGGGAGGGAGAAACTAGAGGAGAATGGAGAGTTAATGTTGAATGGGTACACAGTTTGTCTAATGCTGTTATTCTACTCAGGTAGAACTTTTGAACACAGCTGCTCTACTGCCAGATCCAAAATGAGTAGTGAACATGACTGCCTCACAGTTAGGAGAAGATACCCATCCTCGGGCTGCTAAAGCTAATATTTCTATTCCCAATGCTAGACTTAATATAGTTCACTAATGGATCCTGTATGAGAAGCACACAGGGGAATATTAAAGCATATTATGCAACAGTCAGTTCTCATGAGATTTTGGAGGCTATGTTGTTACAAACATAAAATCATCCAAGCAGCCGTACTCTCGCTGTTACATGAGTTTTTAAATTAGCCACCAGTCCTAAAGAGAATATCTCTACTGACAGTAAATTCGTGTGTGAGGCCTACATACTGTCTGGAAGAAAAGAGCTTTCTAACATCCATGAGAACTAAAATATCACATGGAAATGAATTGCTAATTTATTAGAGTCATTGAAATTTCCCAAACAGATTTATGTAATTCTTTGTAGAACTCATACCAGATGAGATAAGCTCTCCAAAGGAAATGAATTTGCATGAAAATGTCTCCTAAGATTTGGACTAGGAAAATTGAAGTCCTATTACTACTATCCAGAGAGTCCTACTCACAGTTTTAGAAATATGCAACTTCCCCAACTTCAATAATTGGAAATCAAGAAGAGCTAAGAAAAGCACCATAGGAATATGGAGATTACCTCATGGTATTATTCCTGTACCCCAATTGTGTGCATACATAGCTTTTCATGCTACCAAGCAGCAATATCATTCAAACAAAATGAATTCAGTGCAAGTCTTGGAATTATACACTCTTATGTAAGGACCAAATCAATAAAGAATACAAATGTGCTGTTAATCAGAACATTTCTTTATAGGAAACAACTAAGTTACCTCAAGGAAGCCCACTGGGCCCCAAATTACCTATGACCTGGGGGGCTAATGAATATTCACCATCAGAAGATAAGAAATTCTGTTTAGTAATAGTATGCATGGTTTCTAGAAGGCCAGAAGTGTTGCCATTGGCTAAAGTAGATGCACAAATGATGAGCAGTCTTACTGAATTGTATCATCCCAATCTTTGGAATTCCTGAATATCTTGAATCTAAAAGGTGGAGTCATTCTATTTCTATGTTAAGTCAGGAGCTCTATAAGACCTTACAAATACCAATAACTTATCACATTCCTTATTGTCCCTAGTTTTCCGAAAAAGTAAAATGAATGAACCTCATTCTAAAGAATTCTTCGGCTAACATATCAAAATACTGGTTAATGGTGATCAACAGCCTTGCCTTGGTTCTATGAAAATTAAAGTTAATTTCCATTAGCAAGTACTTCTCCCTTTGAGTTAATGTTTGGAAGTTCAATGAATTTAGGGGTTAAGTCTAACCCTTGACCTGATACAATAAAAAGCACATCAGAGCACATCAAGCAAAGAATTTGCTTGTTTCCCTAGGCTCATTACGCCATCGTGTGGCCAGATGATGGAAGCCGTCCTCTGAGAAGGTGTGTCATTGATTCAGACTAGGAGATAAAGTCCACATCTAAGTATTCTAGCAATTGGCTGGATTGTTGTCCTACTGGGGAGGATCTTCCCAGATGATATTGATAACTCATACCACTATCAAAGTGAAAAAGCAACACAGCTTGTCATGCGAGACTAACATCTATGACTGAATGGTTTGTAATTTCCATTAAGGACCTTAAAGTTACATTCTCCAGACAGTAACTGATAATAATATGCAAGATGAAGAAAAAAGAGTCTCTAATGGCCTTATGGCAAGGGAGGCAAACTTCTGTTATTTTCTTTTTAGTTATCCTGACAAGTATAATTTTAATAATTTTATTTTGTACTAAACACGGAGCTTATAGTTTTATGTCTCCTTCTTTTAAAAAAGTAAGTATCTCAACCTCAGGGAATTTTGTACCAACTGAAAATTACCCTGAGTATGGGGTTAAGGCTCAAGAAATTCCTTTATTTGTCTGTAACACTTCAGACATACTGATTGGGTGGTTCGAATTTAAAGGAAATGGGAAATTTCAAACTTCCCACAGACTGAAATCAGTGTTACCCAAACGTTAAATAACATAATACTAAATATCACCCCCTATTGTGGTACTGAATATACCAATTGGATAGAATTGTTAATTAATCAGGCTGAATATAATTATACCCACATTATATTTCACAGGACTCCGACTATTCATTTTCTTTTATAGCCATCGAGGCCTGGTTTAACAAAACTAAAGATAGATGTGAAGATTAGGAAAAAGAAATATCTGAACCCAAAAGGTGTGATTGATTTCTCTAAAAGGTCTAAAATATATCATCCCATAAAAATTAGTTTATCCTGCTTATTATCTAGCAATCTTCAGTCTCCATATTTATGGCCCCAAGGAGAATTAAGTGAACTGCATTTCTTAGTATTACTGCTGCTAATATGAATCAATTATACTTGTACACAATGGACTTTACCATTCTGGAGAATATTTAGAGAGGGGTCAAAAGGGCCATGATCAAACTAAAAGAGAGATTAAGTATTATCTTAGGAAGAATTAGAACCAGGACTCGAATCACAAACTCTGGTAGTATAGAAACATTTATTCATCAACAGTTTAACAGCTTGGGGCAATTGCGGAGACATGTCATTCAAAGGCAACCAGGATGGAATCATAGTCTAATACAGGATTAACAGTAGGAGCAAAATTAGAATGAAATCAAGGAAGAGTTGGGAATTGGACAGCTTGAAATGAAATTCTGTTGCAACAAAACATTGCTAAAGAATTGTCACAAGCCCTCACCCCTATAACCAAACAACTAGCTCTTCAAAAATTACAGGATATACTTATTTGGACTGAACTACAGGATTGTACCTGCTAATGGGAACAACTGGTACTGGGCATGGAACTGTCTATGGAAAGATTAAAGGATGGTATAACAATGTGGATCATACGATAGATATGAAAGCTGAAAGTTGGAATTTGCAAATCGAAACTACTGAAAATGGAACCAATGTAACTAGTGTGACTAAAAGATGTAAGTTTTCTCCCATACTGATGTGGAACACATGTGTTCAAGGGTGCCTGTTGTTCAAGGACACAGGCACATGGTAGACAGGAACTATAATTCAAATGTTACTCTTGATATTGATACTTGTTAGAAACAGCAGACTCAACACATTTGTCCCCAAGATTTGGAACAAACTGAGCCAAATCCCTTGCAACTTAATAGTTTTACATGTATTCTTCAATAAGCACCTCATAATCAAACTTTAATAATAATATAAGATATTGTATTATATTAGAAACACTAGTTGGAAAGATGAGACTATTTCTATAGGCAGGAGTTTAACTTGTAAGGATAATATAACTTGCATAATTGATGGATATTCACAAGAAATATATTGGACCATGAAAGAAAATTTCTACAGAAAGCTTTAGACTACCAAGCCTCGTATGTTGATAATACATTAGGTATCAGTTGGGTTAAGCTAAAAGGAGAGCTGATGAATAACTCACAAATTGTAGAGCAGTTAGAAAAACAAGCCACTGAAACTAATCAACAGTTTGACAAGGGAGAATTCTTATGCATAGCTAATCAAGAATCTGCTTTAACTATACATCTCTAAAATGATATTTTTCAAAGGCTATTTTACTTAAAACCAATATTCTTTTATTTTTAAAAATCATCCTACCATAATATTAGCCATGGCTTTATTATGTATGCTTCTTTGGGCTAGTTGGATGTATAGAATGTTAATTAAGAGTGCAAAGAGAGGGGCGCCTGGGTGGCTCAGTGGGTTGAGCCGCTGCCTTCGGCTCAGGTCATGATCTCAGGCTCTCTGCTCAGCAGGGAGCCTGTTTCCTCCTCTCTCTCTCTCTCTGCCTGCCTCTCTGCCTACTTGTGATCTCTCTCTGTCAAATAAATAAATAAAATCTTTAAAAAAAAAAAAGAGTGCAAAGAGAAGTCAACACTACAGTGCAAATTTCATGAAGCATCTGCTACTACAAAATAGTGTCTAAGGAGAAAGGATTGTAGGGAAACTGAACTTAATAAAACCTTATTGGGGCATATTGAAAAATGTGACTAATCTCAGGTGCTACATACACTGTCAGAGGCAAACATGAGAAGTAATATGAAGAATTATAAAGATTAGAACATCAAAGCAAGCCTGATCAGGAATTATAAAAAACAGGATGTGAGCGTGAGCTCAGTGTAAGTACCGATGCAAATTGGATAGCCCCTGTTTGCTAAAAGTAAACCGTAGTTCAGTTTAAGTATTTTCATTTTTCCATTTACCCCTCTATTAGATTGTCCATAAAATTTCGTTCATTATTTTCTTAGTTGTGACATTGAAACTTAAAATATACATCCTCGAGTTTTTAAAATATAAGTTAGGAAGTTGGCCGCTTCTTGGACAATGTAAGAGCTTTACGACAAGCTAACCCATATATTCCCCTTCCAAATTATATCTGTTTTTTGTCATATTTTTACAGTTTAAAAACATGTGATATTAATATTACTGTTTTATATAGACATCATTCATGGGGCTTCTGGCTGGCTCAGTCAGTAGAGCATGTGACTCTTGATCCCTGGGCTGTAAGTTTGAGCCCCACGTTGGGTGTAGAGAGTACTTAAAAATAAAAGCTTAGGGGCACCTGGGTGGCTCAGTCAGCTAAGCATCTGCCTTCAGCTCAGGTTATGATCTCAGGATCCTGGGATGAAGCCCCACGTTGGCTCTCTGCTCAGCAGGGAGTCTGCTTCTCCCTCTCCTCTGTCCCTCCCCCCGCCTTGCTCATATTCTCTCTCTCTCTCTCTCTCTCTCTCTCAAATAAATAAATAAATAAAATCTTAAAAAAAAAATCTTATGGGCGCCTAGGTGGCTCAGTCATTAGGCGTCTGCCTTCTGCTCAGGTCATGATCCCTGCATCCTGGATTGAGCCCCACACCACACCCAGCTCCCTGCTCAGCAGGAAGCCTGCTCTCCCTCTCCCATTCCCCCTGCTTGTGTTCCCTCTCTTGCTGTGTCTTTCTCTGTCAAAAAAATAAATAAATGTGGAGTTTTTTTTCCATTTTTAGTTTTTTTTTAATTTTTTTATTTATTTTCAACATAACAGTATTCATTATTTTTTCACCACACCCAGTGCTCCATGCAATCCGTGCTCTCTATAATACCCACCACCTGGTACCCCAACCTCCCACCCCCCCGCCACTTCAAACCCCTCAGATTGTTTTTCAGAGTCCATAGTCTCTCATGATTCACCTTCCCTCCCAATTTACCCCAACTCCCTTCTCCTCTCTAACTCCCCATGTCCTCCATGCTATTTGTTATGCTCCACAAATAAGTGAAACCATATGATAATTGACTCTCTCTGCTTGACTTATTTCACTCAGCATAATCTCTTTGAGTCCCGTCCATGTGGCTACAAAAGTTGGGTATTCATCCTTTCTGATGGAGGCATAATACTCCATAGTGCATATGGACCACATCTTCCTTATCCATTCGTCCTTTCCACAGTCTGGCGACCATGGCCATTGCTGCTATAAACATTGGGGTACAGATGGCCCTTCTTTTCACGACATCTGTATCTTTGGGGTAAATATCCAGGAGTGCAATTGCAGGGTCATAGGGAAGTTCTATTTTTAATTTCTTGAGGAATCTCTACACTGTTCTCCAAAGAGGCTGCACCAACTTGCATTCCCACCAATAGTTTAAGAGGGTTCCCCTTTCTCCACATCCCCTCCAACACATGTTGTTTCCTGTCTTGTTAATTTTGGCCATTCTAACTGGTGTAAGGTGATATCTCAATTTAGTTTACTACATTCAGTAAAGTGAACAAATTAGAAGTGTATAACACAGGAATTACGCCTGGGTGAACATACTGTGTAACCCCCACTTGGGTTAAGAAATATGAATTATTTTCAACTCAGAAGGCCTGATTTTGTTCCTACCCTGTCACTATCCACACACCCTCACCAAAGTTAACCACACTCCCAAATTTAGTTCTATCATAGATATCCTGATTGGTTTTCCCTGTTTTAAAACTTTATATAAATGGAATCATACATAAGTATACTTTTGTGTCTGGCTCATCATTCTGTCTCTGAGATTCATGTGATGATAAGCATTGGCTATTTTCCAGTTCAGAGTCATTTAGGATTATTGCTACTATGAATACTACTACTCTTATTCATGTCTTTTTATGCACATATATAGGCATTTTATTGGAGGAATTGATAGATCATTGATGTGCATGTGATGACCTTCTGAAGCTACAGTCAAACAGTTTCCCAAAGTGGCTGTACCATTTTAACACAACCCACCAATATTTGTTATTGTCAGTCTTTATTAGTGTCTTTATTAGTTTTAGCCATTCTGGTGTTCACGTGTAATGGTAGCTCATTGTGGTTTTAATTTGGTTTTTGAGTAACCATGAAAGACTTTTCTTATGATGATTGGTCATTTGGCTATTTTGGTTTTGTGAAATGTCTGCTCAAGACTTTGACTTTCTATTGTAGTGTGGTCTGAATTTTTCTTAATGATTTATAAGAAATTCTTACATAGTCTAGATAGAATATCTTTGTTGGTTGTATGTTCTAAAACTAAAAGAAAAAAAATGGGGTGCCTGGGTGGCTCAGTCAGTTAAGCGTCTGCCTTCAGCTCAGGTTTTTATCTCAGGGTGCTAGAATTGAGCCCCACGTCACCCTGCTCAGCAAGGAGTCTGCATCTCCCTCTCCCTCTGTCTCTCATCACCTCCCTGTTCATGCGTGCATGCTGTTTCTAAAAACAAATAAATAAAATCCTAAAAATAAAAATACTTCCACAATTTCATGGCTTTTCTTTTCTCTATCTTACTGACATCTTTTGTTCAACAAGTGTTCGTAATTTTAATGAGATCAAATTTGTCTCTTTTCCTTTACAGTTATGTCCTGTTTAAAAATCTTTATTTATGCTAAGGTCATAAGCATATTCTCCTATGTTCCTTCCAGAAACTTAGTAAAAAGCTTTTACATTCTTATTAACATCTATAATCCACATGGAATTGACTTTAGTGGATGGTGTGGGAGGCTAAGCTTCATTTTTTCCTATATGGAGATCCAAAGCACCATTTATTGAAAATAGTGTCCTTTCTCCCATACTCTACTGTGCCACTTTCTCAGAAATCAACTAGATGGATTTCTATGTGAAGAAATAGACCAAGTCATCTGTTGTTTTTCTGTTCTTCATTGTTAACTGTTTTTGAAATCAGGATAATACCTCCTAAAATCATCTGGGCCACTCTGGCTCTTACATTTCCTCTATTTTCTGGAACAACTTGTGTAAGACAGGAATTAACTGTTCCCTCAAAGTTTACAGGATCTGAGAGGACCATCTAACTCAACCATAATTAATGTAAATAGGACACATTTGAGAATAAAGGACAGTGTTATTAAAATTATGCTGGGGCAAAAGAGCGTGAACAAGGACTATTTTAAGGACAACACACTAGAACTCAGTGTTAATGTTTTATGAGTCTGAGACTCAGTGGGAGGAGAGTCCTCTCCGTACGATGCCAAGGTCTTCATGCTTGGTTGATCTATTCAGGTTTATATTTCTTCCAGTGCTACTCTTGATGGATTGCTTTTCTTTGAAGTATTTTTTAAATTTATTATGCATTTCTGTTCATCTCAGAGCAAAATGTTCTGTAGAGCTGGCATGCCCAAACCACCATGATTTTTATATCCCTTTAACCTCTTTCATCCTAGCACAGTCCCCATTTTGTCACACGCTGACTTGAAGACATCGAGCCGCTTGTTCGTACAGTGACCCATCTTCTGTTTTGTCTGGTACTCTTTAGCTTGCTCACCAATGTATCATGTAAAAACGAGGTTGGTTCTAATGGTTTTATTGATTCAAATTAATATTTTTGGCAAAAATGCGTCAGAGACGAAGCTCTGTTCTTGACATCGCAACACGTCATGAGTCACTTAATATCTGCATGTTCCTCAGTATTTAGCTTCACAACTCAATTAGAGGGATGATTGTCCTTTTTATTGAGCAGTGCTAGTTTTCCCCTTTTATATTGAAAGTAATCAATATGTGCCATTTTGCCTATACAAATGTCTCAGCCCATGTCAATCATACATTTAATGGATTTAACACAAATTATAGTCCTTGCCTGAGTCAACAAATTCTTTAGGATTTGCAGGATACAACTCAGTAAAATAGAACTTTCCTTTACCAACTAGAGCTATTTGGTTACTAGAAATACAGCTCCTACTAGAGAGGCAGGATGAATACTTAATTCATTCAAATTAGCTACCTAAGAAGTTTGCTTTGCGGCTGCCTCAAAGGGGGACATATGAGTTTCTCTGATTATCCATCTCTGAGTATCATTATGCAATTATGTCTTTTCCTTAATTCAGTGTATTTCAATCCATTATATTTGACATTATTTTTGATGCCCAGATTATCCTTAGTAAGTAGAAATTTCTTCCAGCAGGATCCTGTGTCCTTTATGATCTCACACTTTTAAAAATACTGCAATGAAACTATAAATATTTATTAATGTCTTAAGTAATTTCAAGCAGCAGGTCTGATAACTAGTGCAGCTTCAAAACAGTGGTGAACATAAATTATATCTCACAATATATACAACATCTTTAATATAACAAGGTTAGTTTAATTCTTTTGGTGGTAAAGTCAGAAGAAGAGCTAATACTAATGAATTTGTCTTTTGTTTTGTTTTTTAAGATTTTATTTATTAGGGGTGCCTAGGTGGCTCAGTAGGTTAAAGCCTCTGCCTTCAGCTCAGGTCATGGTCCCAGGATCCTGGGATCGAGCCCCGCATCTGGCTCTCTGCTCAGCGGGGAGCCTGCTTCCCCCTCTCTCTATCTGCCTCTCTGCCTACTTGTGATCTCTGTCTGTCAAATAAATAAAATCCTTAAAAAAAACCCCACAAAGATTTTATTTATTAATTTGACAGCAAGAGCTAGAGAGCACAAGCAAGGGGAATGGCAGAGAAAGAGGGAGAAGCAGGCCCCCTGCTGAGCAGGGAGCCCAAACTCAGGGCTTGATCCCAGGACCCTGGGATCATGATCTGAGCTGAAGACAGACCTATAACCAACTGAGCCACCCAGGCACCCTGAGATTTGTTGTCCACATTCACAAACCAAGGAAATGCTTAAATTTAAATTAGAGTTTTTTGACAATAAAGACATTATTTCTCCATTCATGTATATAGCCCTCAGCTTATGAACACGTATTAAGGGGAAAAGCTTTGGCCTCAGAGTGAAAACAAATGGTTTGGCAAGCTACCACAAGATCTACTCCAACTTCCAACTCCATTCTATCCTATATCTACTCAGGTTTAACCCTAAACTAACCACAACCTAACTACCACCACTAGCCCCAACATGGCCCATTACCCTCCTAATCCCCACATGCAGATTCATCTGGCCTTAAATTTCATCCTGTATCCACACCACCCCAAACCATATTAACTTCCCTGCATCCTGTATCCTAGATCCACACCACCCCAAACCATATTAACTTCCCTACTACAACTCCCCACCTAAGAATCCTCCTGAACCATCATCCCAATATCTCCCAACTATAAGCTCCTTCCCCCACTGCCCTCCCCAGTCCATCCGTCCATGCCCTGTGTAATGCCTCGGAGATCCCTGCCTCTCCCCAGCTTAGACTAAGTCTCTCTACCCTAGCCCTTGATCTAAGTGCATACTATATCAGTCAGAGCCCTAGGACTTGTTTTAGCAGAGAGAATGTAATACTTAAGTGGAATATTTGTGTTAATATTAACTAATTTAATATTAAATATAATATAAAGAATTGCTAACTTGGCACTTAAGAATTGAAAAAAATGAGGACACAAAACTATCACAGAGATAGCAACCACAGGAATCAGCCACCACTCCCAGGGCTGGGGTAACAAGAAAAGAGACTGAAAGTATCCAAACTTAGGCACTTGAAGGGGCCTGTAGAGCTGAAACCCAGACCTCTGAGGAAAGAGCTCTGTTCAGCCAGAGGTGGTGTCTCCTTCAGGCACAATGAGGCACAATGAGGCTGGCTCTGGAAATACTGGAATATCCCAGACGGGGCGCAGGTGCTGATAAGGAAACAACCCGCCAATGCCCTATGAAGATCAAGGCTCAGGCGGTGCGGTTGGCGACTGGAAATAGACAAGAGGTCCCTAGGAAGCAAATAGGACGAGCCAGGCTTTCCTCCCCAGCCTCGCAGTGTCTCTCTAGCACCCTCTATTGGCAGAGCCTAATGAAGCACCTGCAAAGGAGGACTGCCTCCGCAGGGTGCAGGCATTACAAAGCGGATGTAGACCTTTGGAGTTGAAGCTATGAGATAACCGCCTAAGTGGCATAGGTCTCCGTGTCCGCCCTAACTTTAGACACCTGCCTGAGCCACTTATCATTCCAGCACGGCAGCCCCGGTCTCTTAAATCCATCTTGGCAGAAAGGAGCCTGAAAGAGATACTAACATGAAGTGGACATGGGGGCAGAGTCACCAAGATGCCTGAAACCAGCGTCACAGAGAAAACGACGGGCCCCCAAATGGAATCTCTTATGCTAAGCCATGTCACCAACCCAGGGCTTAATACCTAACCCAACTGCAGTTTCAACCTCCCGCAGAAATACAGTCTTAACTAATCAGTCAGGGATTTTCTGGTCAACACCAATGAGGTCATCACTCACCAGAGCCCTCTCTATCCCCACCCCCCTCAAAGGAGGATGAGGTAATCCACATGGTAGGACCCCTTGTTCCCCAGCCCCGCCATGGAAAGTGATGTAGCCTAAAACAATCCTTCCTTTTCTTTTGCTAATAGCTTCCTTGTCCTACCCCCTTTCCTATAAAAGTCTCCCATTTTGTACATCTCAGAGCTTCCTTCTATTTACTTGATGAGATGCTGCTCAATTCATTAATCACTTACCAAAACCAGTTAGATCCTCAAATTCACTTGGTTGAATTTTGTCTTTTAACACCAGGCTTCAGCTGCAGGCTATCCTAAGACCAGTATCCAGTTAGATCCTCAAATTCACTTGGTTGAATTTTGTCTTTTAACACCAGGCTTCAGCTGCAGGCTATCCTAAGACTAGTATCCTAGAACAACATCAGGGCCACTGCTGAGAGTCCTGTATTATTTGAGTTCCACAGACCAGAGATCAGGATATGGAACTCCATGGCTGCAGAGTTCCAGGAGAAGTGGGTGACTAATTCATGAAGGATGGAAAATGTTTTTGCAGCAGAGCTGAACTCTGACATTATTTGCTTCTGAAGCACAGTAGTTTTGGTCAGTGATGTGTAGAGGGAGGGAATTTAGCTGAAGTTGCCCTAGCAGACTGACAACATTGAACATAGGTCACAGCTAGACACTGAGCGACAGAATAGGATACTGGCTAGCACCCAGAACAAAAGTGGGCTCTCCCTCCTAGCAAGGCAAATGGGCAAATTCAAACCACTTGCCTTTTTGTGTGAGACAGCAATAACAATGGAAATATTTGCGGGGAAATATTGTGCCTGGTGGCTCAGTCCGGCAAGCATTCGACTCTTGATTTCCACTCATCATGATCTCAGGGTTGTGACTGTGAGCCCTGCATCAGGCTCCATGCTGGATATGGAGCATGCTTAAGACTCTTTCTATCCCTCTCCCTCCCCACACACCCCCATGCTCATTCGCTTGCTCTCAAAATATGTTTTTTTAAAGAAATTATTTTTATTAACATATAATGTATTATTTGCCCCAGGGATACAGGTCTGTGAATCGCCTGGTTTACACACTTCACAGCACTCACCATAGCACATACCCCGCCGCCAGTGTCCATAACCCAACCACACTCTCCCTACCCCACCCCACCCCCAGCAACCCTCAGTTTGTTTGTGAGATTAAGAGTCTCTTATGGTTTGTCTCCCTCCCGATCCCATTTTATTTCATTTTTTCCTTCCCTACCCCCCAAACCTCCCACCTTGCTTCTCAAATTCCTCATATTAGAGAGATCATATGGTAATTGTCAAGAAAAGAAAACTTTTAAGTAAACACCTCCTGTTCGGGGACAGTTATGGAGTACTTACGCATTCTGGCTTGTGCTGGAACCTGGGGCAAAAAGAAGGCAGTGAGGTGGGAATAAAAATTGCGGGGTGGGGGGCAGGGCACCTGGGTGGCTCAGTTGGTTGAGCAACTGCCTTTGGCTCAGGTCATGATGCTGGAGTCCTGGGATCGAGTCCCACATCGGGCTCCCTGCTCGGCGGGGAGTCTGCTCTTCCTCTGACCTCTCCACTCTCACACTCTCTCTCTCTCAAATAAATAAAATTTTTTTTTAAATTGCGGGGTGGGAGGGATGGAGGGAAGAAGCAAGGGGAAAAGAAAGGTGAGGTCAATTAATATTTATCAAGCAACTTGTTTGTGCCTGGCTCTATTCTAAACAACATGGGCAGTAATTATAGGCAGAGAGATAAGGAAAACGAAATTCAGACAGGCGTGTTAACTTTCCCAAGGTCATCGGCTGAGAACAGAGATGAGAATGCAGATTTATCTGAGGTCTTTAAGTACATATTCTTCACAGAGATAGGGTGAGGCAGGATCCAGCAGAAGAGATATTTATCAAATGATATTGTTGATTCAATATTTTCTTAATAGCCACTATTAGTTTAAATATATTAAATTTTGGTGCCGATGAGAAAACGATGGGGTCATTTTCCTTGTTAGTTTCCTTTCATGAGAGGAGTTAGAAGAGCCAGTGATCCCCTGTGGCTTTTTATCTGTAAGAAAACATAATATAGGACAAATATAATAAACATGACAACTAATTGGAATTACAGGCCTGCTGGAGTTAAGGTTGATTTCATAAGACAGAACAACAAACTTTGAAGCTTGGGTGGTTTACAGAAATTTGTTAGCATTAATCTTCATATGAATGGTTTTATCAAGTTGGATATTATCTGTTTTTCTAGCAGACTGCTCGAGAGGAGGGAACATTTTCTTCTTTCTTTGTTGAAATTTATTTCACCAACAGTGAGTAGGAGTTAGAGTTTTGAGGACAAGTCCTGGACTCTCAATGATTACAAAGAGAGGGAGAGAGAAGCCAGTTGAAAATTTACAAAGGAAGAGTTTTTAACTACTGAAATAGAGAGCATGTGATGTGAACTGTTGGGCACTGGGAGTACCGTCAAGAAGGAATTCCTGAGATGTCTTTGGGGCAAAAAGGGTGTTCAGTTTTGTTTTAAGATTTTATTTATTTATTTGAGACAAAGAGCAAGAAAGTGCACATGAACAGGGAAAGGGGCAGAGGGTGAAGAGAATCTCAGGCAGACTCCCCGCTGATCATGGAGCCCGATGCAGGGCTCCGTCTCACAGTCCTGAGATCATGACCTGAGCCGAAATCGTGTCAGATGCTTCACCTACTGAGCCGCCCAGGTGCCCCACAAAGGTGGTTTTATTAAAGTATGGGGACGGGACCTGTGGGCAGAAAGAGCTACCCTGGGGTCATGAGGAGTGGCCCATATATACTTTCAAATTGGGAGGGTCTTAGGGATAGTGTAAGTCTCTAAGGAATTTGAAAGGAAGATTTCTAGGATTTTGAGGGGCTAGCTGTTTTTAGGATAAGGTCATTTACTACTGTCTAGTAAAACCTTAGTCATGAGACCCTTCAGATATATATCAGTGGGACATATGCTTGGAGGATGATTGCTAACCTGTGTCTTGGGGGGTAGAGAGAGGAAAAGTTTCCAAAGGGATTTTCGTACATTAAAGAAGACTCACAGGATCTGGGAGGTCTGGCTAATGTCTAGGGTCTCTCTGCCTGTTTTTTTTTTTTTTAAATATTTATTTATTTGACAGAGAGAGATCACAAGTAGGCAGAGAGGCAGACAGAGAGAGAGAGGAGGAAGCAGGCTCCCCGCTGAGCAGAGAGCCCGACGCGGGACTCGATCCCAGGACCCTGAGATCATGACCTGAGCCGAAGGCAGCGGCTTAACCCACTGAGCCACCCAGGCGACCCCTCTCTGCCTGTTTTAAGTACCTGTTAATAGGCTGTAAGTTGTAAGGAAGTTTAATTTTTTTTTTCTGCATTTCTTTTGCCTTTGTTGTCCACATCAGCATGTAATGTTTTACACTTAACATTCTCCTCTCTTTTGCCATTGAGTGACACTTTCCTTTAGACTTGAGGTTGCACAAGATGTCTTTGCTTCTTTTTTCTGGAGATCTTCTTTTTCTAGAAAGCACTATCCCCCCCCCCCCGCTTTTTTTTTTTTTTAATTTTATTTATTTATTTGAAAGACGGAGATCACAAGTAGGCAGAGAGGCAGGCAGAGAGAGAGAGAGAGGGAAGCAGGCTTCCTGCGGAGCAGGGAGCCCGATGCGGGGCTCGATCCCAGGACCCTGAGATCATGACCCGAGCCAAAGGCAGCAGCCCAAACCACTGAGCCACCCAGGCGCCCCCCCCCCCGCTTTTTTTTTAACAAAGGTAATTTCATGGTGTGTGTGTGTGTGTGTGTATATATATATATATATATATATATATATATATATATATTTTTTTTTTTTTTTTACAAACGGAGATCACAAGTAGGAAGAGAGGCAGGCAGAGAGAGAGAGAGGAGGAGGAAGCAGGCTCCCCGCTGAGCAGAAAGCCCGATGCTTGGCTCTATCCCAGGACCCTCAGATCACAACCGGAGCTGAAGGCAGAGGCTTTAACCCACTGAGCCATCCAGGTGCCCCACTATCCCCCCTTTTTAAGTAAATTCCACCCCAAACATGGAGCTCAAACTCACAACCCTGAGATGAAGAGAGGTACACCCTCCCAACTGAGCCAGCCAGGCTCCCCTAGAACGCACTACTCTTTAATATTCTCTACATGAGAACGTTTGTGGTGTTTTTAGGGCTGCAAATTATGTCACCTTCCGTAAGTATCACTGCTACATATAAATGGTTCCTTCTTATGCCATTACTATACTGTACTTTTAAATTTTTTAAAATTTAATTAAATTATTATTTTTTTTTATTTTTTTTAGTAAGCTCTATACCCAATGTGGGGCTTGAACTCATGACCCTGAGATCAAGATTTGCATGCTCCACTGACTGAGCCAGCCAGCCACCCCTATACTGTACAATTTAAAGTCAAGAAAACACAAGCTGAACAGCTGTTGGACTTTTTTTATTCTTTTTTTTTTCTTTTTATCCAAATACTCAGAAACCTTCTGTCTATACTTTGCTTTTACCAGCTCCCCCGCGCCCTCCTCACGGCCCCTTCATCCTTCTTTCTCCTTCACTTCCCCTTTCATTCCCTCACACCTTTCTAAAACCGAATCATCCCTTCATCAGATGGTAATGTCAATGCCTAGATCTCCTTTACATGTGAACTTTTACAAGAGATCCGTTAATGTCAAGCCTCCATCCTTCTTCGAGACCCCCATTTTGGTTACGGATTTGTAAACCACAGCTTCCACTCCACCTTTCATCCACAAGACTGACACCCCCTCAGTCCAGTCGACAAACTATGAATTAGTAAATCCTTTCTGCTCTTAGTGTTTCTTCCAGTTTCTGGACAGCATGGGTATTGGTTTCCCACAGTTGTTTCAGAGTGTCCACTAGACTTAACTGGTCAACATCCAGAGGGGTCCAACTACATATGTCACAGTGCTTACCCTGGTGCCCCACCTTAGAATCCCCGGCCCGACTCCATCCACTCCCCCAGCTGCCAGGAGGGCTGGCTGCTGACAGCCCACAGCTGAGGCTCTCTGGACTTGCCGTCTACTGGAAAAAGGTGCCACACCAACTGTTATATGGCAGTTAAACCATAGAAAGATAGATAGAAAACTGTTCTAATAAGGAGACTTTAGTCCAATTAAAATATATATATATTGGGGCACTTGAGTGGCTCTGTTGGTTAAGTGTCTACCTTCAGCTCAGGTCATGATCCAGGGTCCTGGAATCAAGCCCTGCATCGGACTCCCTGCTCAGCGGGAAGCCTGATCCTTCCTTTCCTAATCCCCCTGCTTGTGTTCCCTCTCTGGCTGTCTCTCTCTCTCTCTGTGTCAAATAAATAAATAAAATCTTTTTAAAAATAAATAAATAAAATTTTAAAAATTAAAATGTTTCCCTTGCTTGGGATAACTGATGAGAACAGGATGAACTGTGAAATCTCTCCTCCAAGTATTTGTGGGAAAACTTCACGGAAGATCTCAGAATGCCTTTTTACAGTTACTCATTATTAACCTCAAGTCAATTTCCATATCTTTTGTTCTTTATGTTATACTTAGTAGGAACACTCAGATCATTTAACTAAAATTAGATTTTTCCCTTCTCATCCAAAAGCATTGTTAAGTGGAAATACTTATATTAGAACATAGAAACACTATTTTTTTTAAAGATTTTATTTATTTATTTGACAGATGGAGAGAAAGCACAGGTAGGCAGAGCGGCAGGCAGAGGGAGAGGGAGAGGCAGACTCTCCACTGAACAGGGAGCCCATGCAGTGGGCTCAATCCCAGGACCCTGGGACCATAACCTGAGCCAAAGACAACCGCTTAACCGACTGAGCCACCCAAGCACCCCCAGAAACACTATTTAAATCACTTTTAAGGGCGCCTGGGTGGCTCAGTGGGTTAAGCCGCTGCCTTCGGCTCAGGTCACGATCTCAGGGTCCTGGGATCGAGTCCCGCATCGGGCTCTCTGCTCAGCAGGGAGCCTGCTTCCTCCTCTTTCTCTCTCTACCTGCCTCTCTGCCTACTTGTGATCTCTCTCTGTCAAATAAATAAATAAATAAAATCTTTAAAAAAAATCACTTTTAAGAAATTTATGATTTTACGGGGTGCCAGGGTGGCTCAGTGGGTTAAGCCACTGCCTTCAGCTCAGGTCATGGTCTCAGGGTCCGAGATCAAACCCCCCACAGCATGCTCTCTGCTTAGCAGGGAACCTGCTTCTCCCTCTGTCTCTGCCTTTCTGCTTACTTGTGATCTCTGTCAAATAAATAAAATCTTTTAAAAAAAAGATATTTATGATTTTGCAAGATCTTTTTACATTTTATTTATATATTTTTAAAATTTTATTCTCAAAAGAGTATAATATTCTTTCTGGTGAAAAGACTTCTTTAAAACAATTTAGTACTTTGACTTTTTCATTTGCAAAGAACCTTTTTACGTACAAAAAACCATTATGACATTCAGTCTTCTGAAGACAGATTTCTTTAACTTATTTAATCTATTTGCATATGTTACAAGGTTTAATTGATGGTTCAGTCCCACAGGTGCTTGCCACTTTCTCCCAGGCTGAAGATTTTTTTCTTAAAGTTCTAGCAGACTTAAGGCATTAGGAATTTTGGAGTGATTTTTAAATTCTTCCCCCCTGGCCATTAAGAAAACCTTTACACCATTACCAATAACCTCCTTAGGCAGCCTCATTTATCCAAAGTAGTTATACCTTTTCAAGGAAACTCCTTTCCTTTCTCAACCATGCCACATCAATATTCAAAGATGTGTGGCTTCTGCAAATATATTATATTCGGTCACATCACAAGCATCATAAAGACAAAGACTCTAGGATTACAAACCCCTCCTGGATGCTCTAGTCCCAGGCTCTCGGTTCACATGATATTCACACATAGGAAAAAAGTTCACAAACGACAGAAGAAATTACAAATTCCGGCAAGTTGGATAGTGTAGACCAACCCTTATTTTTCAAGAAAAAGAAGAAAAATGAACATCTCTTCAGAGAAGAAAATACTTACCAAGCTGCTTTAAGCATCCTGACTCAAATCTTGACCACCAGGGGGCAGCAGTTCTCTGATCCTGAAAACAGGCAGTGTTCCAAATTAAGGTTTTGTTTCTGGGGATCATCTGTATTCCTGCCCTTGTTCCCAAACAGTAGAGACACGTTCTCACAAAGAAAACTTATCTTCCTGGAAGCAGATAAAATTTTACCCTAATCCACACTCAAAACTACAAAATCCATTGCAGAAGGATAGAAACGGGGTTTCCTCCACTGAGGTCATTCCCAATGGAGCCTCAACTAAAACTCTATATTCCATGAACATACATGGGAGAAAAGCCATAAATCCACAATCAGCAACAACAACTTTTTAAGAAAATTTTCCTAATGACTTTATAGATTCTTGGGGAAATGCTTCTTTAGAAGTGTTTTTTAAGACCCAAGTGGAAATAAATCTTACCTTTCCTTTGGCAGTTCATGGCTCCCAGATTCAAATTCTCTGCCAGGGTTAGCCAATCTATTGCATGGCATCATTTATTAATTTAAACGATTAAAGTCTCTCAAAACTTTGTTGAAATAAGAAACAGCAAATCATTTTTTTCTTCTATTCATGTGGAAAATGTGGAAATGCCAATAATCTTCTTTGCTCTTTAACAAAGAAAAATCCCATAGCATTTATATCATTAATAAAACAGAGTTGCCGTTTTATCTTTTTTAAGATTTTATTTATTTATTTGAGAGAAAGAGAGAGAGCACAAGCAGAGGGAGAAGCAGACAAAGGGAGAGGGAGAAGCAGACATCCCCACCAAGGAAGGATCCTGATGCCACTCTATCCCAGGACCCTGGGTCATGACCTGAGCCGAAGGCAGCTGCTTAACTGATTGATCCACCAAGGTGTCCCTATTTTAAAAAATGGAAAATTTGGAAGTGAAAAACAATAGTATTGCTAGTTTCTTGGACTTTAGTTATTCTACAAAGTGTGTAGAGATAGTTCATTGTGGTTTTAATTTGCATTTTCCTAATGACTAATGATGTTCAACATCTTTTCATATGCTTATGTGCCATCCTTATAACTTTGGTAAAGTGTCTGAGTCTTGCTCATTTTTTAAATTGAATTTTTCATTGTTGAGCTTATGTATCTGGACACAGGTCCTTATGTGATTTACAAATATTTCTCAGTCTGTGGCTTGTTTTCTTTTTCTTCCCCTAGGCAGAGAAATATTATTTAGGGTGGTGAAACTATTCTGTATAACCCTGTAAGAGGGGGTGGAAGAAATTATGCATTTGTCAAAACCTATAAATTTTTCAGGACGTGGTATGCAAATAAGAGTGTACAAACTTTAAAAAAATCATTTGGGAGATTAAGGCCTCCCAAGATGGAATGCAGACTATGACAAAAGAATCTAATTTGTATTACAATGTGTGAAACAGCCTCATTAAAGGGGATGAGAGGATAAAAGCTGACCTAAATAACTTTAGAAATGGAGTCTTTAAAAGGCAAAAAGCACTGCATATAAGCAGTTATCTGGTTAATAAAATTATTTTCCACAGGGAGATATATCTATATATACATAGAGGGAGGGGGTTAAAATGCATACATGGATTTCTTGTTCTATTGGCTGAGAGGTCTTAGCAGTGATGATACCCCTTTAGCGTAGGAATATCCAATGCTCAGACCTTGGTTTCCTAATACAATTCTCTGTAAAAGAAACAAGGGCTCCCTAAAGAAATGGTTGCTTCTAGAACTTGGGCAGTAACTATATAAGATAAGCCGGAGGCAGCTTATAGTACCAACATGTAAGGAAGTACCTTAAATGCAAAACTTAGTTTAATGAAGGTATATCAAAGGGGCACAGAAGCCAACCAAAAGACACACTAATGTCCAAAAATGGCACAATTTACAAAATAAAAAGTACTGAATTACAACCAAAAACTATAAAATAAATATCCATACGTCTGTGCTTGTGTAAGTAAATTAACAAATGTAGAAGAAGAAAATATCTAATGCAGGAGAATCCTAAATAATTTATGAAAATACTCTTCAAGACTCTCTACCCTTAGAATATGAGCTGTATATGATAGTTGCCTTCCAAAAAATAGAGTACGGGAAGAGGGACAGAAGAGTAACTTTCCAGAGGAGAAACCTGATGCAAATTACCTTAGCCAAGTGATCAAGGGTAAGTCATGCTGATAGAATATATTCTTTTTTTTTTAAAGATTTTATTTATTTATTTGACAGAGAGAGATCACAAGGAGGCAGAGAGAGAGGAAGGGAAGCAGGCTCCCCGCTGAGCAGAGATCCCGATGTGGGACTCGATTCCAGGACCCTGAGACCACGACCCAAGCCGAAGGCAGTGGCCTAACCCACTGAGCCACCCAGGCGCCCAATGGAATATATTCTTTTTTTAAAAAAAAATTTTATTTCTTTATTTGACTGAGAGAGAGAGATCACAAGTAGGCAGAGAGGCAGGCAGAGAGAGGGGGAAGCAGGCTCCCCACTGAGCAGAGAGCCTGATGCGGGGCTCGATTCCAGGACCCTGAGATCATGACCTGAGCCGAAGGCAGAGGCTTCGACCCACTGAGCCACCCAGGTGCCCCCCAAAAGAATATATTCTTAATAGGAAGTGATGAGAGTGGCACTTTACCTTTCTGTTCCTTCTCCTAAGTCCTATAGCCCCATCCAATCATGGGGAAAATGCCAGCAAAGTCCATTAAAGGAGCATTCTATAAAAACCTGACCAGTACCTCTAAAAACTGTCAAGGTCACCAAAACAAAGAAAGTTTATTGAAGTAGACATGACAGCTAAATGTAATGTATCTGGATGGGACTTTGGAACACAAGAAGGACATTTGGTAAAAACTAAGGAAATAAAAAGTATGGACTTTAGCTAATGCTAATATATCAACATTATATAATAAACGTACCATAATAATATGACCTTAATAGAGAAAACCAGGGAGTAGGGTATATGAAAACTCTCTGTACTATCTTTAATTTTTTTTCTGTAAACCTAAAGCTCTAAAAAAAATGAAGTTTATTTTAGATTTATTTTATTTTGTAATATTCACAGAACCGTACAGAGGAAACCATGAATTACATAAATATAAAATATACATTTTTTAATTTAAGTTCAATTAGCCAGGGGAGCCTGGGTGGCTCAGTGGGTTAAGTCTCTGCCTTCAGCTCAGGTCATGATCTCAGGGCCCTGGGATCGAACCCCGCATTGGGCCCACTGCACAGCAGGGAGACTGCATCCCCCTCTCTTTCTGCCTGCTTGTGATCTCTCTCTCTCTCTCTCTCTCTGTGTCAAATAAATTAAAAAAAAATCTTTTAAAAAATTCAATTAGCAACACATAGTACATCATCAGTTTCAGATGTAGTGTCCAACAATTCATCAGTTGCATGTAACACCCAGTGCTCATCACATCACGTGCTCTCCTTAATGCTATCATAGTTAACCCATCCCCCTACCTGCCTCCCCTTCAGTAACCCTCAATTTGTGCCCCATAGCTAAGAGTCTCTCATGATTTGTCTCCCTCTTTATTTTCTTCCCATTGCAGTCAACAAAACTAAAAGGCAACCTGCAGAATGGGAAAAGATATTTGCAAATGACATATCAGATAAAGGGCTAGTATCCAAGATATATAAAGAACTTATCCACACCCAAAAAACACAAAATCTAGTCAAGAAATGGGTAGAAGACTGAACAGATATTTCTCCAAAGAAGACATACAAATGGCCAAGACACATGAAAAATGCTCAACATCACTTGTCATCAGAGAAATACAAATGAAAACCACCATGAGATACCACCTCATGGTAGTCAGAATGGCTAAAATTAACAAGACAGGAAACAACAAATGTTGGTGAGGATGTGGAGAAAGAGGAACCCTCTTACACCATTGGTGGGAATGCAAGCTGATACAGCCACTCTGGAAAACAGAATGGAGATTCCACAGGAAGTAAAAACAGAGCTACCCCACAATCCAAGAATTGCGCTACTAGGTATTTACCCCCAAAATACAGATGTAGTGAAACCTGCACCCCAATGTTCATAGCAACAATGTCCTTAATAAAATGAACATTTTAAAAAGGATATTGAATCATTAGAATTCATGTATATTGATCCTCTAAACAAAATTTATTGGATATTACTTTATTATTTGAAATGACTACTGAACTACTTCTTACTCTGAAAACTGGCAATAGAGGGAAATAATTATGTATTTATTCAACTTTTCAGTTGTAATGGTATGTCAGGTTAACCAAACCCAGTTGATGAGGGAAGGTTTAATTTTATAGAAAAATGCCAACTAAACAGAATAGAGAGAGTTAGAAAATCATTTAGAGAGATAATACCAGCAAGATGGCAGAATAGGAGTTTCCAGCCTTCATCCCCCATAGAAACACAGTTTCATGGTAACCACAAAGCAAAAACCTACAGTAGATACACAAAAGACAAAGGTAAAGGAATCAAAGCATACCACTAAAGAAAATTATCCATCCACAAAGGAAGACAGTGAGAGAGGAAAAAAGAAACAAGGGAACTACAAAATAGCCAGAAAATAATATGATGACACTGTTAAGTCCTTACCTATCAATAAGTACTTTAAATAGGAGTGCCTAGGTGGCTCAGTTGTTGAATGCCTGCCCTCACCTCAGGTCATGATGCCTGGGTCCTGTGATTGAGCCCTGAACTAGGCTTCCTACTCAGTGGGAAGTCCTTCTCCTACACCCTCTGCTTGTGTTCCCTTTCTCACTGTCTCTTTCTCTGTTAATTAAATAAATGCAAACTCTTAAAAAATAAGCACTTTAAATCTAAGTGGATTAAATTCTCCAATCAAAAGTCATAGAGTGGCTGATTTAACCAAGGAGGTGAAAGATCTCTATTCTGAAAAATTTAAGACATGGATGAAAAAAATTGAAAAAGACACACGTAAATAGAAAGATATTCCATGTTAATGGATTAAAAGGATTAATATAGTCAATGCATCCATACCACCTAAAGCCATCTATAGAGTCAATGCAATTCTTATCAAAGTTCCAAGGGTGTTTTTTTCAAAAGTAGGAAAACAATTCTAAAATTCATATGACACCACAAAAGACCCCAAACAGCCAAAACAAATCCTGAGAAAGAAGAATAAGCCAGGAGGCATTACACTTCTTGATTTTAAACCATATTACAAAGTTGTAATAATCAAAATGGTATGATAACTGGCCTAAAACAGACACATAGACCAGTGGACCAGACTTGAGAGCCCAGAAACAAACCCATATATATACAGTCAACTAATAGTTGACAGAGAGCCAGGAATACTTAGAGGTGAAAAGACAGACTCCTGAGAAATTAGATATTCACATGAAAAGAATGAAACTAGATACCTAGCTAACATCATTCACAAAAAAATAACTTGAAATGGATTAAGACTTAAATGTCAGATCTGAAAACATAAGACTCCTAGAAGAAACATACAGGAAATCTCCTTGAGATTGGTTTTGGCGATAATCTCTGGGAATTGATGCCAAAAGTACAGGCAATAAAAATAAAAATAGATAGGTGGAACTACATCAAACTAAACAGTTTCTGAACAGCACGAGGACATTCTCTTTTTTAAAAGAAGAGTGTTTCCCAGTAAGTGTATCATAGTGATAAAGACCAAAAACTGATGTCAGACAGACTTGGGCCTGAATCTGGTTCTGACACTTACTACATCAAGGGAAGTAGTGGTCATTCATCTGTTGGGTTTGTTTTTGGTTTTTTTTTAAAGATTTTATTTATTTATTTGAGAGAGAGAGAGAGAGAAGAAGGTTCCCCAATAAGCAGGAAACCCTGCACAGGGCTCAATCCCAGGGCACTGAGATCATGACCTGAGCCAAAGGCAGACACCTGACTAAACCACCCATCTGTTTTTGATGCCCCAAATCTGAACCAATTTATGTTTGAGTAATTCTGTATCTTATGAAACAAGGTGAGAGAGCACATCTCCTTCCCCTGAGCTGGGAAGGCCACAACTCTGCATCCCCATCCCTCTAGATGAGGACATGTGACCTCCAGTCTCCATGTTTTCTCTTCTTGAGATCTTAATTCCACACAGAAAACCCATTCCCACATTACAGCTCGTGTGTCCTCCCCAGCAGTTATAAGGTTATGGTCCTGTGATTAGCAGGTTCACTGAGCGAGGCAGTTTCCCCAAGAGACATGCTGTACAGACAAGAACAGTTTACTCCTACCACATTCTCTTTGAAGTGCAGTTAATGGAAGAATCAAATAAAAATTTAATTTTTCACATAATGGAACACACACAGAAGATGCCATCCAGATCTCAAAGCAATATGGTCAGCTTAAAATCGTATTTAAAGAAGTAAGGATGGTCACAAGAAGAACTGAACTGGTGGTCTCCATGATAAAATGGAAGAGATATTTTACAATGCAAAACAAAATACAACAAAATTATAATTGTTAACAGGGTGACTGCTTCCTGTACTTTCCTCGTGCTTTCATGGGAAGACTTCTGCTACCCGCTCCAGGAGGGAAAAGTTTTTTTTTTTTAATTTTTTATTTTTTATAAACATATATTTTTATCCCCAGGGGAGGGAAAAGTATTTTAAAGAACACTTCCATGGGGGGCGCCTGGGTGGCTCAGTGGGTTAAAGCCTCTGCCTTCGGCTCAGGTCATGATTCCGGGGTCCTGGGATTGAGCCCCGCATCGGGCTCTCTGCTCAGCCAGGGAGCCTGCTTCCTCCTCCCTCTCTGCCTGCCTCTCTGCCTACTTGTGATCTCTGTCTGTCAAATAAATAAATAAATAAAAACTTAAAAAAAAAAAAAAGAAAGAATACTTTAATGCTACCTCTCCAAATAATGAGCCCAAGAATTAGAAGAGGAATATGTAGAATTTATCATTAGAAACATAATAGAAGGAAATGTCCCCAAACTGAAGAAAAATGTGAGTTCTTAACGTTGAAAGGATTCACTAAATCCCACACATATCCATGAGAGAAAGCACACAGCTAGACATAAACTAGTAAAACAACATCACCAAAAAATCTACATTTTCAGGATAGAAAGTTCATATCAGGATCTTCAAGGAAAAAGAATACAAGATAACAACAAAGGAAAACGAATCAAACTAACATCAGACTTCTCACCTGCAATTCTGGAAATCAGAAGTACAGTACAATAATTTTTTATAGATTATTGAAAGAACTGCAAGTGCTAAATCAAATGCACAGCCAGAATACAAAAGTCAAAGTGGATGGGGTGGCTCAGTAAGTTAAGTGTCTGCCTTCAGCTTAGGTCATGATCCCAGAGTCGTGGGATCAAGTCCCACATCAGGCTCCTTGTTGAGCAGAGATCTGCTTCTCCCTCTGCCTGCCATTCCCCCTACTTGTGCTCACTCTCTCTGGAAATAAATAAATAAAATCTTTTTAAAAAGTCAAAGTGGAATTCAAGGACACGACAAAGTAGATTATTATGTAAAAGTAAGTTTCACAATCTTCACTTATCATGATGAGCCCTGAGTACTATATAGAATTGTTGAATCACTATATTGTGTTCCTGAAATTAATAGAACATTGTATGCTAATTAAAATACATTAATAAAAGTAAATTCAAAATCTACACAGAAGTTGTAACAGTCATAAAATTGATACCACAGAAAATAAAGCAACAAAATTAATTTGTAATGTAAAATTTAATAGAAGAATTTGATTAAATTCTTAGTTACACTTGGGGGATTTTAATACAATTATGTGAGTATTTCATAGTTCATGTAAATAGAAATTAAGTAAGAATATTAGAATTTGATTAAGAGTAAAAAAGCTTAATTTAATACGGGACGTTGTCCCAGATCATTACCACGAACCTGGTTTATTGGTGGAAAGAAATCATTACAAAATTCCCAAAATTGAAGAATAACAGTCTGTGGTTTCTGACCATTCTAGTCTATTAAGACTAGAAAGAAACTGCTCCCCACCACCACCCCTCAAATGACCAAGAGAAATAAACCACCTGGAAACATTTAGACCAAGAGCATCAGGTGCTTCCTCTGAAGGTTTATTAGTACTTCTATGGCTAAACAGGTATGTGGACGTAAGATTATATGACTCACTCCTGCAAAGGTTTATATAAGGTTGAATGTAAGAAATGAAGCCCAAGAGAGACAAAACTGAGCTGTATCTAGTGTGCCAGCTGTGTCCAGAGTCAGCTCTGTGTGTTGAGGTAGTCATAGAAGTTATTGTACTATTTCCTAGGATACCCATCTCAAAAATATCTCATTGCACTTCATCTACATGTCTGAAACAGGGCATGTCTGATTATCTCAGACACTGTTGTGAGAGTCCGTTCCCCAACTCTCTTGCCTGCTAGTCACTCCTTCCTTGACCTCACTGTTCCATCTATAAAATAAGGAAGTCTGACCCCCTTGATCCCAAAGATCCTGATTATAAGACTTTCCAGGATGTTACGCATTGTATTAAAAAATGTATTTATTGGGGCGCCTGGGTGGCTCAGTGGGTTAAGCCTCTGCCTTCGGCTCAGGTCATGATCTCAGGGTTCTGGGATCGAGCCTCGCATCAGGCTCTCTGCTCAGCAGGGAGCCTGCTTCCTCCTCTCTCCCTCTTTGCCTGCCTCTCTGCCTACTTGTGATCTCTCTCTCTGTCAAATAAATAAATAAAATCTTTAAAAAAAATGTGTTTATTCATTTCATTAAACTATTTTTTGCTGCATCCCTCTTAATTTAAGCCCCTGACCCTGGAAACAGTACAAAGGGAACGCGTTTTCCGTTGTTCCCAATGCAGTGTGATGAGGACTAATGTAGAGAGGAGACACCATGAACAGAAACACTGCTATGCTCCTATGAGTGGGGTAGGGAAGAGGGCCAGGAAGACCCCCTGGTTTGTGGATTCTCTCTTTATATACTGCCATGATATTTTCACCTTCTCTTCTATTCTGCCTCCCCACAGAACAGGGATCTGAGTAGTGGATAATCAATTAATGCTTCTGGCCTACAAGTCAACGTTCCTTTGTATCTTTTTGTTTCACTGCCCATGACCCACCCCCAGAAAGCCACCCAATGGAGGCAAATAAAAACCTGAGTCCAAAGCCCCACCACAGAATGTTCTGGACTCCTGGATCTGCCACATCCTTACTAAAGACCATGAAATTCTTACTCCTGACCCTTACTGTATTTTTGATCCTGTTCCAGATGCAGCCAGGTAACCAGAACCAAGGGAAAAGGAAGAGAGTTAGGGTGGGAAACTGCCTGTGGAAGGTTTATTATCTTTCTGGCGGTTCAGGTGAGGTTTTCATGGGTGTCTGAAATCTGCTTGACCTTATCAGAATGTACTCTCGAGCCAGACCTAAGCACCGTACTGGGAACGTGTATCTAGCCAGGATCCCTAGATCCATGGAGTCGGGCAGGATGTCTTCCAAAAAGTCCTTCTCATATTCAAGTGTAACTTTAGCAACCAAAATTCCCCCTTGGAACTTTGCACCAACGTCCCAAGGACCCAGCTGAGCTACTGCCTGACTTCAGGTGTCTTTCCAGTCCCTATCAAATCATGAGTTCTGAAGGCCTTCTCAGACACTAAACTCTGTTATCTCTCCATATGAAATCTTATTCTAGTCTGGAATGAAAATATCTGCAGAACAGTCATGTGGGAGAGAGCACAGTCCTTTCTGCTCCTTTCCAACTATAAAAACCTGTGATTTTACTAATGATTTATAATAAGATGTTATAAACAAGTGGCCAGTGCTGTGAAACTACTATATAATTTTTAGACAAAGTACAATTTCCTTTGTCTATCTGATATTTAAAACCTTTTTTCTATGCACATATACATGCATATAAGTATGTGGGTGCTTATAGTTTTTTTTAATTTTTTATTTTTTCAGTGTAACAGTATTTATTAGTTTTGCACCACACCCAGTGCTCCATGCTTATAGTTTTTTTTTTTTTAACCAAGAAAGGTAACTATATTTTGCTCTAAAATGTTTTTATTTAATACATGGCAGACAACTTCCTTGTTGGCACATAAAAATCAACCTCACTGCTTCTAGGAATCACAGGCTAGTCCATCATGTAGACAGACCATAATTTGTACACCTAACCCCTATTCAGGGTAAAATGTGATCTTTCCAGATCTTTGATAGGACAAATAGGACCACAACTGACTTTTTGCACATATGTTTTTACTTACTTGAACAAAAATTTTGAAATAAGACCCTAAAGGTGGACTTGCTAGGTAGAGTAAATTTATAATTTTGTTTTTCATGAGTACTTATTCTATGTCTCCTTTGGATCAGACATAACCAGAGGAAATCACTCACCATCCAGGACAAAAAGGCTTTAGAAGACCCAAATGAACATTATTTTCATAAACTCAGAAAAATCAGAGTTGTAGCAACTTCTCAACTGTAACATTGATATGAAAAGTAAGTAAATACTTACATAGCAAAGGAAAAGAATCATAAACCTAGAAATCTTATATTCATTTACACTGATATTTAAATATAGAAGTATAACAAAAATATTCTCAAGTATAGAGGGCCTAGGAATGTTTGCCACACAAAGACACATTTTGAAAACACTCTTGGAGGAAGAACTCAAAAAGAGAAATGAATGCAAGAGAATGTTGGAAATGATACAAACTAATCAATTAGTTTGTAATTTTTTAGTTGACTTGAAAAAACTAGACTCTTTGTATAGACAAAGAATATGTATCCCATAATTCCCATAAGTTTTAGATAATTAATATAATTTGGGAGGGGATGGCCCACGGTCAGTGGAGAGAAAGGCCAAGAATATGAGAACATTGCTGAGGTACTTGCCTTGTTAAAAATATGGTAAAATTATAAACAAGTTTCAGTAATCAATAGAACTAGATTATCATGGACATGGGCTTCATGTTATTGTTAATATTATAAGAATAAAAATAAAATGAGTACATTTTAAACCAGCTGAAAAAGAAAAAAAAAAAACCCTTATCTATGTAATCAAAATAGTAAGAAAAAAAAAAAAAGTAGGGGCACCTGGGTGGCTCAGTCATTAAACATCTGCCTGGAGCTCAGGTCATGATCGCAGAGTTCTGGGATGGAGCCCTGCATTAGGCTCCCTGCTCAGCAGGAAGCTGGCGTCTCCCTCTCCCACTTGCCCTGCTTGTATTTCCTCTCTCTCATTCTCTTTCTGTCAAATAAATGGGTGGCTCAGTGGGTTAAGCTGCTGCCTTTGGCTCAGGTTATGATCCCAGGGTGCTAGGATCGAGGCCCGCACTGGGCTCTCTGCTCAGCAGGGAGCCTGCTTCCTCCTCTCTCTCTGCCTGCCTCTCTTCCTCCTTTGATCTCTCTCTCTGTTCAATAAATAAATAAAATCTTTTTAACAAATAAATAAAATCTTTTTTTTTAAAAAGTAGAAAATATAAAATAAGATAGCAGAAACAAATCCAAATGTAACTTTAATTACAAATGGATTGAGTTAAACTTTTACTTTAAAAACTCAAACATAAGTTTGCTATATACAGCTTCTAGATTAATGCCTTCTGTAATTTTTTTTTTAGTTCTTTTTTTTTTTGTAATATAATTTTTATTTTTTATAAACATATATTTTTATCCCCAGGGGTACAGGTCTGTGAATCACCAGGTTTACACACTTCACAGCACTCACCAAAACACATACCCTCCCCAATGTCCATAATACCACCCCCTTCTCCCAAACCCCCTCCCCCCCAGCAACCCTCAGTTTGTTTTGTGCCTTCTGTAATTTTTATCTAGATTTCCTTTCATTTGTCCTTCTTCTATCCTTTTTTTCCCCCAGTATTCAACCTGATTCCTGAATATCTTCTTTCATTTGAAATGATATGTGGTATCACTGAAGTGCATAGAGTAACAAATTTCAGCCATTGTTAGTTAAGTAGCAAATCAAGTTAAAAAATATTTTTAAATCTATCTATCACCCTTTGGGAACTTTTAAGATTAATAATAAAACCTCAAGGGGGAGGAGTCAAGATGGCGGAGAAGTAGCAAGCTGAGACTGCTTCAGCTAGCCGGAGATCAGCTAGATAGCTTATCTAAAGATTGCAAACACCTGAAAATCCATCGGCAGATCGAAGAGAAGAAGAACAGCAATTCTGGAAACAGAAAAACAACCGCTTTCTGAAAGGTAGGACCGGCGGAGAAGTGAATCCAAAGCGACGGGAAGATAGACCCCGGGGGGAGGGGCCGGCTCCCGGCAAGCGGCGGAGCAACCGCGCACAAAATCAGGACTTTTAAAAGTCTGTTCCGCTGAGGGACATCGCTCCAGAGGCTAAACCGGGGCGAAGCCGACGGGGGGTCAGCGTGGCCTCAGGTCCCGCAGGGTCACAGAAGGATCGGGGGTGTCTGAGTGTCACAGAGCTTGCGGGTATTGGAACGGGAAAGCCGGCTACAGAAACAGAGCCGACAGTAAGCTCACAGCTCGGTGTTACCTTGAACCGATCGCAGGCTCGGTGAGCTCGGAGCGCGGCCGGAGGTCAGGCAGACGGGAATAACTGGGCGCTGTTCTCTGAGGGCGCACTGAGGAGTGGGGCCCTGGGCTCTCGGCTCCTCCGGGCCGGAGACCAGGAGGCCGCCATTTGTGTTCCCGTCCTCCGGAACTCTACGGAAAGCGCTCAGGGAACAAAAGCTCCTGAAAGCAAACCCGAGCGGATTACTCACCCCGGCCCCGGTAAGGGAGGTGTAATTCCGCCTGGGGCAAAGACACTTGAGAATCACTACAACAGGCCCCTCCCCCAGAAGATCAACAAGAAATCCAGCCGAGACCAAGTTCACCTACCAAGGAGTGCGGTTTCAATACCAAGGAGAGCAGCAGAATTCCAGAGGAGGAGAAAGCCAAGCACGGAACTCATGGCTTTTTTCCTGTGATTTTTTTTTAGTCTTGCAGTTAATATAATTTTTTCTTTTTCATTTTTTTTTTTTCTTTTTCTTCTCACCTTCGGGTAAAATTATTTTTTTTTTAACTGTTACCTTTTTCTTTTTTAACGATTTTTTACTAGTTTATCTAATATATATATTTTTTCTTTTTTACATTTTTCTCAGGTGTTTTCTTTGTTTAAAAAAATTTTTTTTCTTTTCTTTTTTTTTTTTTTCTTTCTTTCTTTTTGAACCTCTTTTTATCCCCTTTCTCCCCACTCACGATTTTGGATCTCTTCTAATTTAGTTAAAGCATATTTTTCTGGGGTTGTTGCCACCCTTTTATTATTTTACTTGCCCCTTCATTTACTCTTATCTGGCCAAAATGACAAGACGTAAAAATTCAACGCAAAAAAAAGAACAAGAGGCAGTACCGAAGGCTAGGGACCTAATCAATACAGACATCGGTAATATGTCAGATCTAGAGTTCAGAATGACAATTCTCAAGGTTCTAGCCGGGCTCGAAAAAGGCATGGAAGATATTAGAGAAACCCTCTCGAGAGATATAAAAGCCCTTTCTGGAGAAATAAAAGAACTAAAATCTAACCAAGTTGAAGTCAAAAAAGCTATTAATGAGGTGCAATCAAAAATGGAGGCTCTAACTGCTAGGATAAATGAGGCAGAAGAAAGAATTAGTGATATAGAAGACCAAATGACAGAGAATAAAGAAGCTGAGCAAAAGAGGGACAAACAGCTACTGGACCACGAGGGGAGAATTCGAGAATTAAGTGACACCATAAGACGAAACAACATTAGAATAATTGGGATTCCAGAAGAAGAAGAAAGAGAGAGGGGAGCAGAAGGCATACTGGAGAGAATTATTGGGGAGAATTTCCCCAATATGGCAAAGGGAACGAGCATCAAAATTCAGGAGGTTCAGAGAACGCCCCTCAACATCAATAAGAATAGGCCCACACCCCGTCACCTAATAGTAAAATTTACAAGTCTCAGTGACAAAGAGAAAATCCTGAAAGCAGCCCGGGAAAAGAAGTCTGTAACATACAATGGTAAAAATATTAGATTGGCAGCTGACTTATCCACAGAGACCTGGCAGGCCAGAAAGAGCTGGCATGATATTTTTAGAGCACTAAACGAGAAAAACATGCAGCCCAGAATACTATATCCAGCTAGGCTATCATTGAAAATAAAAGGAGAGATTAAAAGCTTCCAGGACAAACAGCAACTGAAAGAATTTGCAAATACCAAACCAGCTCTACAGGAAATATTGAAAGGGGTCCTCTAAGCAAAGAGAGAGCCTACAAGTGGTAGATCAGAAAGGAACAGAGACCATATACAATAACAGTCACCTTACAGGCAATACAATGGCACTAAATTCATATCTCTCAATAGTTACCCTGAATGTGAATGGGCTAAATGCCCCTGTCAAAAGACACAGGCTATCAGAATGGATAAAAAAACAAAACCCATCTATATGTTGCCTCCAAGAAACTCATTTTAAGCCCGAAGACACCTCCAGATTTAAAGTGAGGGGGTGGAAAAGAATTTACCATGCTAATGGACATCAGAAGAAAGCAGGAGTGGCAATCCTTATATCAGATCAATTAGATTTTAAGCCAAAGACTATAATAAGAGATGAGGAAGGACACTATATCATACTCAAAGGGTCTGTCCAACAAGAAGATTTAACAATTTTAAATATCTATGCCCCCAACGTGGGAGCAGCCAACTATATAAACCAATTAATAACAAAATCAAAGAAACACATCAACAACAATACAATAATAGTAGGGGACTTTAACACTCCCCTCACTGAAATGGACAGGTCATCCAAGCAAAAGATCAGCAAGGAAATAAAGGCCTTAAACGACACACTGGACCAGATGGACATCACAGATATATTCAGAACATTTCATCCCAAAGCAACAGAATACACATTCTTCTCTAGTGCACATGGAACATTCTCCAGAATAGATCACATCCTCGGTCCTAAATCAGGACTCAACCGGTATCAAAAGATTGGGATCATTCCCTGCATATTTTCAGACCACAATGCTCTAAAGCTAGAACTCAACCACAAAAGGAAGTTTGGAAAGAACCCAAATACATGGAGACTAAACAGTATCCTTCTAAAGAATGAATGGGTCAACCGGGAAATTAAAGAAGAATTGAAAAAAATCATGGAAACAAATGATAATGAAAATACAACAGTTCAAAATCTGTGGGACACAATAAAGGCAGTCCTGAGAGGAAAATATATAGCGGTACAAGCCTTTCTCAAGAAACAAGAAAAGTCTCAGGTACACAACCTAACCCTACACCTAAAGGAGCTGGAGAAAGAACAAGAAAGAAACCCTAAGCCCAGCAGGAGAAGAGAAATCATAAAGATCAGAGCAGAAATCAATGAAATAGAAACCAAAAAAACAATAGAAAAAATCAACGAAACTAGGAGCTGGTTCTTTGAAAGAATTAATAAAATTGATAAACCCCTGGCCCGACTTATCAAAAAGAAAAGAGAAAGGACCCAAATAAATAAAATCATGAATGAAAGAGGAGAGATCACAACTAACACCAAAGAAATACAAACTATTATAAGAACATACTATGAGCAACTCTACGGCAATAAATTTGACAATCTGGAAGAAATGGATGCATTCCTAGAAACATATAAACTACCACAACTGAACCAGGAAGAAATAGAAAGCCTGAACAGACCCATAACCAGTAAGGAGATTGAAACAGTCATTAAAAATCTCCAAACCAACAAAAGCCCAGGGCCAGTTGGCTTCCCGGGGGAATTCTACCAAACATTTAAAGAAGAACTAATTCCTATTCTCCTGAAACTGTTCCAAAAAATAGAAATGGAAGGAAAACTTCCAAACTCATTTTATGAGGCCAGCATCACCTTGATCCCAAAACCAGACAAGGATCCCACCAAAAAAGAGAGCTATAGACCGATATCCTTGATGAACACAGATGCGAAAATACTCAACAAAATACTAGCCAATAGGATTCAACAGTACATTAAAAAGATTATTCACCACGACCAAGTGGGATTTATTCCAGGGCTGCAAGGTTGGTTCAACATCCACAAATCAGTCAATGTGATACAACACATCAATAAAAGAAAGAACAAGAACCATATGATACTTTCAATAGATGCTAAAAAAGCATTTGACAAAGTACAGCATCCCTTCCTGATCAAAACTCTTCAAAGTGTAGGGATAGAGGGCACATACCTCAATATCATCAAAGCCATCTATGAAAAACCCACCGCAAATATCATTCTCAATGGAGAAAAACTGAAAGCTTTTCCACTAAGGTCAGGAACACGGCAGGGATGTCCATTATCACCACTGCTATTCAACATAGTACTAGAGGTCCTAGCCTCAGCAATCAGACAACAAAAGGAAATTAAAGGCATCCAAATCGGCAAAGAAGAAGTCAAATTATCACTCTTCGCAGATGATATGATACTATATGTGGAAAACCCAAAAGACTCCACTCCAAAACTGCTAGAACTTATACAGGAATTCAGTAAAGTGTCAGGATATAAAATCAATGCACAGAAATCAGTTGCATTTCTCTACACCAACAGCAAGACAGAAGGAAGAGATATTAAGGAGTCAATCCCATTTACAATTGCATCCAAAACCATAAGATACCTAGGAATAAACCTAACCAAAGAGACACAGAATCTATACTCAGAAAACTATAAAGTACTCATGAAAGAAATTGAGGAAGACACAAAGAAATGGAAAAATGTTCCATGCTCCTGGATTGGAAGAATAAATATTGTGAAAATGTCTATGCTACCTAAAGCAATCTACACATTTAATGCAATTCCTATCAAAGTACCATCCATCTTTTTCAAAGAAATGGAACAAATAATGCTAAAATTTATATGGAACCAGAAAAGACCTCGAATAGCCAAAGGGATATTGAAAAAGAAAGCCAACGTTGGTGGCATCACAATTCCGGACTTCAAGCTCTATTACAAAGCTGTCATCATCAAGACAGCATGGTACTGGCACAAAAACAGACACATAGATCAATGGAACAGAATAGAGAGCCCAGAAATAGACCCTCAAATCTATGGTCAACTCATCTTCGACAAAGCAGGAAAGAATGTCCAATGGAAAAAAGACAGCCTCTTCAATAAATGGTGCTGGGAAAATTGGACAGCCACATGTAGAAAAATGAAATTGGACCATTTCCTTACACCACACACAAAAATAGACTCAAAATGGATGAAGGACCTCAATGTGCGAAAGGAATCCATCAAAATCCTTGAGGAGAACACAGGCAGCAACCTCTTCGACCTCTGCCGCAGCAACATCTTCCTAGGAACAACGCAAAAGGCAAGGGAAGCAAGGGAAAAAATGAACTATTGGGATTTCATCAAGATCAAAAGCTTTTGCACAGCAAAGGAAACAGTTAACAAAATCAAAAGACAACTGACAGAATGGGAGAAGATATTTGCAAACGACATATCAGATAAAGGACTAGTGTCCAGAATCTATAAAGAACTTAGCAAACTCAACACCCAAAGAACAAATAATCCAATCAAAAAATGGGCAGAGGACATGAACAGACATTTCTGCAAAGAAGACATCCAGATGGCCAACAGACACGTGAAAAAGTGCTCCATATCACTCGGCATCAGGGAAATACAAATCAAAACCACAATGAGATATCACCTCACACCAGTCAGAATGGCTAAAATCAACAAGTCAGGAAATGACAGATGCTGGCGAGGATGTGGAGAAAGGGGAACCCTCCTACACTGTTGGTGGGAATGCAAGCTGGTGCAGCCACTCTGGAAAACAGCATGGAGGTTCCTCAGAATGTTGAAAATAGAACTGCCCTATGACCCAGCAATTGCACTATTGGGTATTTACCCTAAAGATACAAATGTAGTGATCCAAAGGGGCACATGCACCCGAATGTTTATAGCAGCAATGTCCACAATAGCCAAACTATGGAAAGAACCTAAATGTCCATCCACAGATGAATGGATCAAGAAGATGTGGTATATATACACAATGGAATACTATGCAGCCATCAAAAGAAATGAAATCTTGCCATTTGCGACAACGTGGATGGAACTAGAGCGTATCATGCTTAGCGAAATAAGTCAAGCAGAGAAAGACAACTATCATATGATCTCCCTGATATGAGGAAGTGGTGATGCAACATGGAGGCTTAAGTGGGCAGGAGAAGAATAAATGAAACAAGATGGGATTGGGAGGGAGACAAACCATAAGTGACTCTTAATCTCACAAAACAAACTGAGGGTTGCTGGGGGGAGGGGTTTTGGGAGAAGGGGGTGGGATTATGGACATTGGGGAGGGTATGTGCTTTGGTGAGTGCTGTGAAGTGTGTAAACCTGGTGATTCACAGACCTGTACCCCTGGGGATAAAAATATATGTTTATAAAAAATAAAAAGTTAAAAAAAAAAAAAGAAAATATGAAAAAAAAGTTAAGTGATTAAAAAAAATAATAATAATAATAATAAAACCTCAAGACCCAATGAAATATACAATGATATCAGTTGCATTTCTCAATTTTTAAATTTTACCTTTCTTAATTAAAACATGTGTCATTAGAAAACCTATTTAGATTCACTTAACAGTTAACAGCCAAATTTTGACAGTTTAGGGATAAAAAAGTGATAATGCCTCAACAGGTTAAACTTGTCGATCAAGTGTACTCTAGCTCATAAAACTTGGAAAATTCTGTCTTCCCCCATCTGCTTTCTGTGAAGTGACCAATAAACCTTTCACAAAACCTCAAAATTAAAAGGAAACATATTTTCAGCTAACTTTGGGGATAGTCCATCCTCAGAGATTCTGTACAATTCTTGGGTTTTGCCCTTCCAGAATTTATTAATGTGTGGACATATCCCCCAGATATGTTATAGACTTTGTCTATAGGATGCTAGTTCTCCCAATCACCACCAACAGCATGACCTGGGAACTTGTTAGAAATGCAAATTTCCCAGCTTTATTGGGATATAATTGACATATGATGTTGTGTAAGTTCAAAGTGTATAATGTGTTGACTTGATACACTTACGTATTACAAAATGATTGCTACTACAGAGTTAGCTAGCATGCCCATCGTGTCACATAATTTCCTCTTTTTTTGTGGTGAGAATTTAAGATCTACTCTCTTAGTAATATTCAAGTATTTAATACAGTGTTGTTAACTATAGTCACCATGCTCTATATTAGATCTCCAGAACTTATTTACCTTATAATTGAGAGTTTGTAATCTTTGAGCAACATCCCATTTCTCCCAGCTGTTGGCAACCATTATTCTAATCTCTCTTTCTATGAGTTTGATGCTTTTAGATTCCACATATAAGTAAGATCAAACAGTATTTGTCTTCCTCTATCTGACTTATTTCACTTAGCATAATGCTTTCAAGATCCATCCACATTTGTAGCAAATGACAAGATTTCCTTCTTTCTCATGGTTGAATAATATTCCTTTCTGTGTGTGTGTGTGTGTGTGTGTGTGTGTGTGTGTGTGTGTGTGATCTTTATCCATTCATTTGTTTATATATATATTTCTATATCTTGGCTGTTATTTCTATATCTTGGCTATTGTGAATAATGATGCAGTAAACATAGGAGTACAGACATCTCTTCACAATAGTGGTTTCTCTCCTTCAGATATATACCCAGAATTGGAACTGCTGGATCATATGATAGCTCTATTTTTAATTTTGGGGGGAAACCCCATACTGTTTTCCATAGTGGCAATACAAATTTACATCCCCACAAACAGTGGGCAAGGATTCCTTTTTCTCCACCTCTTCTCTAACACTTGTTATCTCCTATTTCTTTATAGTATCCATCCTAACAGGTGTGAAGTGATATTTTACTTTGGTTTTGGTTTAATTTGCATTTTCATGATAATTAATGAAGTTGAGCAACTTTTCAGGTAGCCATTTCAATGCCTTCTTTAGAAAACTATCTATTTAGGTCCTTTGCTCATTTTTTAGTTGGATTGTTGTTTTGTGTTTGTTTGGTTTTGTTTTTTTGCTACTGAGTGTATAGGTTCTTTATACATGTGGCATATTAACCCCTTACCAGTTATATAATCTGCAAGTATTTTCTCCCATTCCATAGGTTACCTTTTCATTTTGTTGATAGTTTCTTTTTCTGTGCAAAAGACTTTTTATTTGATGTAGTCCTATGTGTTGATTTTTTGCTTTTGTTACTTGGGCTTTTGAAGCCATACCCAAAAATTATTGCCAAGACCAACATCAAGGAGATATTTCTTTAGGTTTATGCCAGAAGTTTTAGAGTGTCAGATCTTCATTTCAGTCTTTATTTATTTATTTATTTGTTTGTTTGTTTGTTTATTTATTTGACAGACAGAGATCACAAGTAGGCAGAGAGGCAGGCAGAGGTGGGGTTGGGGCGCCTGGATAACTATATGTAGAAAAAAATGAAATTGGACCCCTATTTTACACCACTCACAAAAATGAACTCAAAATAGATTAAAGACTAAAATTGAAGACTTGCAACTGTATAACTCCAAGAAGAAAACCTAGGGAAAAACCCTCTTGACAATGGACTTGGCAATGACTTTTTGGATGTGATACCAAAGTCCGAGCAACAAAATCGTAAATTAACAAACAGTACTATATCAAACTAAAACTCTTCAGCACAGCAAAAGAAACTGTCAATGAAATAAAAAGGAAACATCTAGAATTGGAGAGAATATTTGTGAATCATTTATCTGACAAAGGCTTAATATCTAAAATATATATATATGAGAAACATATAACAATTCAGTAGCAAAAACAGTCAGATTAAGAAATAGGCAAAGGATCTGGACAAAAACATTTTTCAAAGAAGACATACAAATGATCAATATGTACATGAAAAGGTGTTCAGTATCACTAACCAACAGGGAAATTCAACTCAAAAATGCCAGGAGATCACCTCACCCTAAAATGGCCATCCCCAAGAAAATAAGAGTTAATAGGGTTGGTGAGCATGTGGAGAAAAGAGAACCATTGTGCACTGTTGGGAGGAATCCAAATGTGTGCGGCCACTGTGGAAAACAATATTGAAGTTTCTCAAAACATCTAAAATAGAACTACCATATGATCCAGTAATCCTAGTTCTGGGTATATATTTAAAGGAAATGAAAACAGATCTCAGAGAGACATCTGTACTTCCATGTTCACTGCAGCATTGTTCACAATAGCCAGTATATGGAAGCAAGCAATCTAAGTGCCCATCAATGGACAAGTGGGTAAAGAAGATGTGATGTGTGTACGTGATGGAATATTATTCAGCCATGAAAAAGGAAAAAAGTCCTGCCTTTTGCAAAACATGGATGAACCCTGAGGACATTATGTTCAGTGAGATAAGTCAAATAGAAAAAGACAAATACTGTATGATATAACCTATATGCAGAATCTAAATAAAAGCCAAATTTATAAAAACAGAAAATAAAATAGTGGTTACCAGGGGCTGGGGAGTGGGTTACCAGGGGCAAGACAGATGTTGTTTAAGAGCACCAACTTGCAACTAGTAGGGAAATATTAAGTCCTGGAGATTTAATGCACAATATAGTGAATATTGTATAATAGCCATCAAGTTTGATAAGAGATTAGATCTCAGCTATTCCCACCAAACCAAAAAAAAAGGAAATTATGTGACACGATATAAGTGCTATCACCAAAATGGCAAATATATTACAATATATAAATGTATTACATCAACATGTTCTACACCTTACACTTACACAATATTGTATGTCAAGTATTTCAGTTCAAAATAAAATAGCCACTCCTCGGGGTACCTGCGTGGCTCAGTGGGTTGAGCCGCTGCCCTCGGCTCAGGTCATGATCTCAGGGTCCTGGGATCGAGTCCCACATCGGGCTCTCTGCTCAGCAGGGAACCTGCTTCCCTCTCTGTCTCTCTCTCTCTCTCTCTCTGCCTGCCTCTCCATCTACTTGTAATCTCTCTCTGTAAAATAAATAAATAAAGTCTTTAAAAAATAATAATAAAAAAAATAACCACTCCTCAACAAATAAATAAACAGACAAAAAAGCTTTCTGTCTGGTATCCTGCCCTAGAATGTGACCAAGCCAGAGGAATGCTCTGAGGAATCCTTCTGTCTCCTTTGCTTAAGGACTAGATGGCAAAGACAACCCTGTTGATTTGCAAGCTCTATGGGCATCTTTCCTTTTTTAATAAAAGTAGATTTTTAATGTTTTATTTATTTAAGTAATCTCTTCACCAAACATGGGGCTCAAACTCACAACCCTGAGGTCAAGAGTCACATGCTCCTACCATCGAGCCAAACCAGCGCCCCTTCCTGTGTTTATTTTCTTGCCCCAAACTCTGATCGTATTTGTCAATTCAAGGGCCTATCCAGGAGGTAGTTGAAAGCTACCTGATAATACTTGTTTTCCTGAGGATGTGCATGTGAGGAGAGGAGGACCCAGAAAAGAACAAGAGGGGAAAAAAAGCTCAAATAAATGCTCCAGCATTTATTATATCGTGAGGACAGAGCTCAGTATCAGTTCCACTTCATACCTTTTTGTTATCTCCATTAAGAGATCCATTCCAAAGGACCATGTAGAAGTCTTCAAGGACTCCATTACTGGTTTTGATCTTTGCACAGCTCCAGCTTCTTGGAGACTCAACAGGGTGAGGAACCTTGAGCTCCCTTTCATGGTTTGATAATCTCATGTTACAGGAACTTAGAAGAAACCCTTATCCTGGACAGGAATTGCTTATAACCCAAGCACAGTTAAACCCAGACTATTGGCCACAGTCTTGGAGAAAGTTACCTGCCCAGTATCCCTTATCCAGCTAGTTTTTGTTACTAAATAATTATTAGCTCCCTGCTGATACCATTTTCTCTAAACTTCAGATGTTACAATATCAGGAACTCTATTTTCCTTCTTGGGAATTTAACAACTAAATTTGAATGCTAAGCATAAAACGCTACTCAAACCTAGCAGCACTAAAAAAAAACAAAACCCCTATGACACAGATACTAGTACTATCACATTTTATAGATGAGAAAACTAAGGCCAAAAATAGGGCTAATTTAATTAATTTATTCAGCAAACATTTTCTAAATATTTATTTTATTGAAAGACATGTGGTTGGCCCTGGAGCTATAATGCTGGAGATGACAGGCTTGTTTCCTGATCTGATGAAGTTTATGGTCTAGCAAAGAAAGTGGAAAAGAAGCAAGTGAAAACATACATAATTTGTGATTGCTAATACATATGAAATAAGAAAGGCACTCAGGCCAAATGACAACTTGAATCAAAAGGCCTCTTTATGAGTATTCAGAGAAATCTCTTCTGAGAACATGACATTCAGTGACATTAAGGCAGACTATGAATTGGGGCAGTGTAATTCAGAAGTTCTTGCTTTTCTTTCTTTTTTTTTTTTTAAGATTTTATTTATTTATTTATTTGACAGAGAGAGAGAGAGAGCACAAGCAGGGGGAGCAGCAGAGGAAGAGGGAGAAGCAGGCTCTCTGCTGAGCAGGGAGCCTGATGCAAGGCTCGATCCCATGACTCTGGGATCATGACCTGAGCCAAAGGCAGCTGCTTAACCAAATGAGCCACCGAGACATCCCTATTCCTGCTTTTCTGTAGCAGGACAGGCTTTCTCAAAGCCTTCCATTTGAAAAGGGTCATGGAACTCTTCATCATCAAGCCTTGGAGACACACCATTCATAACATTTAAAGCATAAGTTTTTATGCTTGGATGGAACCAGAAGAGCTATTCTTTATCCTATGTAGAAATTTCTCCTTTTCTATCACTTAGTCTCAGCTTGAACAAGTCAGTTACAGAATGCCCTTGACCTCTCTGGGCAGCCAGGTCCTAGTAAGGGAGTTCAGCCTATTGGAATATATTAAACTGAAATTACTTTGGAAATAGCCCATCACCATCCTGGTCACTCCACATGGGGTCATCCAAGAAGAAAACAGGGGTTTTGTTTTTTGTTTTTTGTTTTTAATCCACATGCTAGCTCTATAAATTCCTGAAGACTGTTCTCCTACAGGTATGGTCATTGATCCCAGTAGAATCAGCAACCCTCTCTAAAGCTCTACAGGGACTTTTGGGCCAAGTAAAGAAGAGAAAGCAAGAGTAGATGCAGTGTGAAAACGCAACTATAAGGAGGTAGGATGCAGCTAGTCGACTATAGGGGTCACATCAACGTTCTGCATCCCAAAGGCAGATCTGAATGTCAGGGCCTTCACTGATGACTCCTGGACATCCAATGGCCTCCAGGGTGCCCTTGTCAAAAGTAATATCCCAAGTTACTGTGGAGCTGCCTTGGGTAAGGAGCCTTTCTGATGACATTGGATATCATCCCCTTTGAGGGGTTGATCCTGTTACCTCCTATTACAAATTATCTCCCCCAAATTCTGCAGCGAGCCAGCTCCATTATCTTGGGCAAGTCACTTCCCCTGGTGGATACATATGTAAGTAAGGAAATTAGACTATAGATTAGCATGTGCTTTTTACATTTTATTTCCAGCAACCTTTACTGAGAGTATGCTTTGTCACTTGGGGCATTGACAAATGAGAGACACAATCCTTATTCTCAGCAATCTCACAGTCCAGCATGAGGAGATAGACAAGTAAACAGTTCAAATGTGGGCTTATGCTAACATGAGCAGGACTGTGAGCAGAGAAGGCAGGACCCTGATGAGAGGCCTGGGGAAGCCAAGGAGGATGGCCTGGTATGCAAGCCCTCTGTTTCCATGTCCCCAGGCACTTCCTAAAACTTATGATTTATAATCTGCATGGTCTCCCAGTGCCTGTAACAGATGCTCAATCAATGCACCAGCCAACAGACTGATGTTCTGCTTGGGTTAGCTCTTACATATCTGTCCATATCTTTCTGGCTCAGTGCCCCATTCCTCTGCCCCCACCCAGAGAGGCCAATAAAACTCTAGATCAGATTTGAACTGCACCAAGTGTTCTGGACTCCTGGATCTACTGTCTCCTACTTCTCAAGGAACCAGATGAAAGCTTGATGCACATCCATTCTCTTTCCAGTTAGTGCCAGCTTGAAAATGACTCCAAAGCCCTCTTTCCTATGGTTTTTTTTGAGCCCTAAAAGTCTTGAGATAGCTTTAAATGAGGTCCTTTCTTTTTTTCTCATATTCTGGAATTTGGCAAACAGGTCAGAAAATATCTGCAGAACTGTTATGTAAAAAATAGAATTGACTTTCCTTCTCCCTTTGACAGTGAAAGTCTAGGTTTTAGTAGTCACTACTTTTTAAAGTCCACCGAAAATTATGAACAGAACTTTGCAATTGCTGCTGAAAAGGAATTACAGTTCCTTATTCAAAATACCCTGCTTTCTCCTTTCTTATTTATCTCTCAAGGTACATTTCAATGTATGCACAGAATTGTATAAAAAGGAATCTAAATATTTCTGTCTTATTAAAAAAACATATTGTGTATATGTTATATTGCGATTCAACAATATATGTGATATATATATGTATATATATGTGAGATATATATATATATATATATATATGATTCAACAATTCTATACATTGCTCAGTGCTCATCATGATAAGTGTGCTCTTAATGCCCTTCACCTATTTCACCCATCCCCCACCCTTCTCCCCTCTGGTAACCAACAAACCATCAGTTTCTTCTCTACAGTTAAAGAGTCTGTTTTTTTTATTCATCTCTCTTTTTTGTTGTTGTTCATCTGTTTTGTTTTTTAAATTCCACATGTAAGTGAAATCACATGGTATTTCCCTTTCTCTGACTTATTTCACTTAGCATTATTATAATTGAATAAAAAAAGAAATTTTAAAAAGCAACAAGTAAACATACTATATCCAAGGCTATGCAGCATTCTTTTGTTCACTTAATAGTATTTTGGGATTATCTTTCTATATCATCACCAAAAAATTTACCTCATTCTTTGTAAAGCTGTGAAATCCCACTCTAAGATAAGTCATAATTCAGGTAGCCAGTTGAGAATTTCCTGATTTTCTAACAACACATCAGTGATTATACTTGTGTAAGAACGTTTATATATTTGGACAAGGATTTGCATAGAATAGATTCCTGGGAGTCAAATGACCAGGTTAAAGGTCAGTATAAAATTTTTTTCCCATTAATTCCTCCCTTATGTACATCTAAGGACACTGACTATAAAAAATTACTAGCTCTCAGGGTTTGAGTAATTTTCAAGCCTCAATTCCAAACAGGGACAATTCCATATGGTCCACATGGAACCAATTGTGTCTGCTTTGATTTTGGTGAGGGTGGTGAGACTAGGAAAGAGACAGATGTGAAAGATTTGGTAAAGCAATCCATGAATCAAGGGAATTCAGAGAATGTGGGGAGTGAAGGAAATATTACATGTTCTGGGGTTTTAAATCTGAGGGTTCTTGTAAGAGATATAAACTTGAAGCCATCCCCTTGAAGGAATAGTTGAGACAATGAAAGGAACATAAAGTCTTCATGTTCTCTTGGACAACTCCTAAGTTTAAGGAACAAGAATAAAAACCAGTGACATTTATACAAGCAGGAAAATCTCCCCACCTTTCACTAGCAGTGCACCAGGGTCACCATATCACTATAATCCCTCCAACACTCACATTATTTTTACCAGTCTCATGGGTATAAAGTAATATCACACCATTGTTTTAATTTGCATTACATCAAGTCCCCTCCTTAAAGCCCATTACCCAATTATCCCATTCCCCCACCCACTTCCCCTCCAGCAACCCTCAGTCTGTTTCCTAGAGTTAAGAGTCTCTTGGGATGCTTGGGTGACTCAGTTAGTTGCTTAAGTGTCTGCCTTCAGCTCAGGTCATGATCCCAAGGATCCTGGGATCAAGTCTCACATCAGTCTCCTTGCTCAGTGGGGAGCCTGCTCCTCCCTCTGCTTGCTTGTGTTCTCTCTCTCTCTCTCTCTCTCTCTAACAAATAAATAAATAAACTTTTAAAAAAGAGTCTCCTATGGTTTGCCTCCCTCTCTGTTTTCATCTTATTTTATTTTTCCTTCCCTTCCCTTATGTTCATTGGTTTTGTTTCTTAAATTCCACATATGAGTGAAACCATATAGTCTTTATCTTTCTCTGGTTTATTTTGCTTAGCATAATACCCTCTAGTTCCATTCACGTTGTTGCAAATGGCAAGGTTTCATTCTTTTTGATAGCTAAGTAATATTCCACTGTGGATCTATACCACATCTTCTTTAACCATTCATCTGTCAATGGACATTTGGGCTCTTTCCATGGTTTCTTTATTGTGGACATTGCTGCTATAAATGGTGCAGGTTCCCCTTCAAATTACTTTGTTTGTGTTCTTTGGATAAATAACTAGTAGTACAATTGCTGGGTCACAGGGAACCTTATTTTAACTTTTTGAGGAACCCCCCTCTCTTTTCCAGAGTGGCTGAACCAGCTTGCATTCCCACCAACAGTGTAAGAGGGCTCCCCTCTCTCCCCATCCTCACCAACATCTGTCATTTCCTGCATTGTTTATTTTAACCATTCTGATCAATGTGAGGTGGTATCTCATTTTGGTTTTGATTTGCATTTCCCTGATGCCAAGTGATGTTGAACTCTGACATTATTTTCTAATAACTTTTTTGCAGTGCCTTTCACATTCAGATCTTTAAGACACAAGATGAAATGTGTAAATTCACTTTTTATTTTTCTCTTGGAGTGAGCCAGTTTTCCCACCACTATATGCTGAATAATCTATGCTTTCTCCATTGAACCATAGTCTCATTGTTACCACATGTTGAGTTCCCCATGTGAACGTGGATCAATTTCACCTGCTTATTCTGTTCTATTGATCTATTTGTTCTTTTGACAATACTATATTTTTTGTAATACCATAGGTTTCTAGTCTGCCAGTGTCTAGAAGTTCAAGGTTTCATCTTGTTTTTTATTTTTTTAAGTAATCTTAGCTATTGGTGACATTTATTCTTCATTATAAATCTTAAAGTAAAATAATCAAGTCTCCCCACTGGGGTTTTGATTAGGAATGCATTAAATTTATGGATTAATTTAGGCACAAGTGAATCCTTATGATAATTGAGTCATTCAATCCAAGGTCACATCTGCTGTTTGAGTTTTAAAATATATTCCATACAGGTCTTGAGTACTCCTCATTTAAAACAAGGTACTAACTTCATAGCTACATTATGTATTTATTCTACTTTTTAGTTAGATATTGTTGTTGTGGAGAAGTGCTATTGATTCTTGTAAATCAAGGTACCCATTAATTTAAGTGTATTGACTCTTGTTTTATATTATAATCATGACTGCTAGGATGTCTGATAGTTTTCAATATACAAGACTTTCACTTCCTTGGTTAAAGTTATTCCTTGCTATTTTATTCTTTCTGATGCAACTGTAAATGGGACTGTTTTATTAATTTACCTTTCTGATAGTTCATTATTAGTGAACAGAAATGCAACAGATTCTTTAAGTTGATTTTTTTGTCCTGTAACTTTACTGAATTTGCTTATTAGTTATCCCTTTCCTTTCAATCTTTATACTATTGTTTTGATTTTTATTTTATTTCAATTTCTTAAAACTCATTGATCTATTCAAGTTTATATGTCCTTCTTGTGTCATCCCTGGAATATTTTTCAGGATTTACCCATTGCCTCTGTGTTTTCAATTTTATTGGTATACAGTTGTTGATAATTCTCTTCTGTTATTTTTAATATAGTGTATCTGTTTTGATGTCACCATTTCACTATAGCTGTCACTTTTGCTATCTTCCTTTTTTCTTAGTCTCTCCAGAAGTTTTCTGACCTCATTTCTTCTGACTTCATTATTTCTGATTTGATTTTACTATTCTTCTAATTTAAGTTGTAAATATTATTTAATTTCTGAATTAATTAATTATTTAATTAAATTATTTAATTTCTGAATACATGAAATTTTTAATTCTCGTATGGCATTTGGTTGGAAAGCACAGAATGTACAAACATTGAACACAATTTAATTAAATTAATACACTATTGAATATTAAACACATGAAATTCACATGAGTTTTTTTTATGGCCCCAAACTTAGCTCCAAAAAGTGTAAATCTTGGAGCAGCTGTGCTGGCATCACCTAGAGGATTGTTAGAAAAGCAGAAACTCAGACCCTGCCCCCACTGACTGAATCAGAATCCACAAGTTAACAACATCTCTATGTGATTCATATGCACATTACAAAACTGAAGAAGCAAACAAAGCATCTCACTTAGGAATAGCTACACTCTTCAAAGTATCTAGTAATGTTCTACTTCCTAATGAGAATGCAGGCACCTGGGTATTCATTTTATTGTTACTAGTATTTTTATATATTCATTTGAGTATATAGTTAAAGTAATTAACCACATGGGGTATGAGCAATGCAAATAACTCAACAGTGACCACAAGATGAACTTTCTTTATGTGGATAGCTTCCCACAGCCCCAGGTAGCTTCGTTATAATAAGCTCCAATTCATTGTGACTAGCAAGTTTCTTTTCATTTATGCTAAGATTCTTCTCCATTTCAGAAAAGTTAAAAAAATGGGCACGTAAGAGATTGGGAAAAGATACTTTTAGAAACCTGATATTTAGCTGGTCTGAGCTGGGAGTCTTAAAGCCACAATCTAGTTATGACCCATGATGTTGTTATGGAATGCCAAGTCGGTCAGGCTTGTAAAACTGAGAGCACCAGTAGCCCAAAATAATAGTCTCTCCTTTGTTATTTAGCCTGTGGTGGTAGGGAAGAGTGCTGGCACAAATACTGCAGGAAAACCTGCAGAGTTAACAAAGTGACAAAAACAGTATGTCAGCATTATCAAGTCTGTTGTGTTGCAGACCAGAACGTTCCTGTCACTTCTCCCACACCCATACCTAATTTTCAGACAGATATTATTGATAGCCTGGTAAAAAGTCTTACTTCACCTAGCTTTGAAATAAACACCAAGAGTAAAGACGATGAAAAGTGTGACTCAAAACTGAAAATGCAGATCTTTCTCTGAGAGGTTCCTCAAAGCTCATGATTTCCTCTTGGCTGTCACTCAGTCCTGTCCTCAAAGGGACAGACTAAGTCATACGAATAAAGCACTAAAAATAACACAGTGATCCATCCTCCATCAATGTGTAATTCTAGATGAAAACATCTGTGTAAATAAGTCTGAAAATTTTCAATACTTTCAACGGTAAACTCCTCACGGCTTTTCCCAAAATTATTTGCACAAGTTTTTTTTTTATTTCTTTTAAGATTTTATTTATTTATTTGACAGAGAGAGAGAGATCAAAAGCAGGCAGAGAGGCAGGCAGGGGAGGGGGGGAAAGCAGGCTCCCTGCTGAGCAGAGAGCCCGATGTGGGGCTCGATTCAGGACTCAATCCCAGGACCCTGGGATCATGACCTGAGCCAAAGGCAAAGGCTTTAACCCATTGAGCCACCCAGGCGCCCCTATTTACACAAGTTTTAACTCATTTTTAGTGTCCCCTTGTTTGCTGGTGACCTATGCACACTCACTTGGTTAAGTATTCCAACCCTAATCTCTCCATTGTCCTGTCTTCTCAACAAGTGCTTTGGTGTACTAGAAGCATCCCTTGTGTTCGTCCTGCCTCTTGATGGCAGCAAAAATTGTCACAATCAAAATTCCAAATCCTTGCATTTGTAAGAGTAGCTTCTAGGACACTAAAGCATTTCTTTACAACAGCAGATACCTTCAACAGCAGATGCTTTCAGGAGAAAGCATCCATTTCACTGCTCGCTAACTTTGCCCCTAAAGCCCTATATTACCACTCACTGTAGGAAAATGGCCCAGGTGTAAGCTGTGAGGACTCCTTTTTGCTCCAGTTGCTTCAAGGTTGGAATAGAGGCTGTTGAAAGGCTGGCTTCCTAAGCCCATTCCCTGATGGTTCATTTTGTCCACTTGGCTATTGAGAGCTTTATTTATCTCCCTCTGATGGCATAAAAATATCTATACACCGTGTCCCCTTTTAGAGAGGCCCAACCACATAACCACCACACATCTCATTTTTGCCTGACTTCTAACCTTGTTCTAAGACACTGACTAGCCTGCCAGTCAACCCGTTATCATTGTCCATGAGTCTAAGATCCATACTTAGACCATCCCTTCTTCTACAGAAAGGATTTCCCTTACTCATTGCTGAATTCCAGGGCCTCTTCTAAATTGGGCTATAATGCGTCACTTTTGGCCAGTGCTAGCACATGGTGTAAGCCACTCCACAAACCTGGCTTTCCTTTTCCTCCTGTATCTAAACACAGCAATTCTCTGTGATGCCACTAGTGTGTGATGAAGGAGAACCAATACGGCACAGGCTTCTGAGATGCCTGCTCCTGAGATGGCTGCGGTTTGTTTATGTCTTCCAGATCTGCTGAGTCTCAGCTTGGAATATACCATTTCCACCCAACATTGGAATGCTTCTTCACAAGGGTCAGGTAAAACCCACATGGTGATGGAAAACTCAAATCTCCTGAATTTATTTTTGCAAATTACTCTTAAAAATATTGTTACTAATAATTCTGATACTTGAAGTCCTTGAAGTCTGGTTCTCTGGTCTGTGGTTTCTGCTGACCTTAATTCTGGTGCTTTATTTCCTTGTGGTTTCTGTGATTTGGGGCTCTGAGCAATGTGTTTTCTTTGGAACTTAATCAGAGTAAATTAGCTGAGTCATGACTTAAAGGTTACTCCTTCATTTCTGTCACACATCTTTGCTGCTACTACTTTGGGACAACTTTAAACTAAATTATCAGCTTGATTTTTTTTTTCAGGCCATCCATATACCAAGAGACTATGTGACAGGGGCACCTGCTGGCTCAGTCAGAACAATGTGTGACTCTTGATCTTGGGATCATGAGTTCAAGCCCCACATTAGGTGTAGAAATTAAATAATTTTGTATAGATTTTATTTATTTATTTATTTTCCAGGGAGAGAGAGAGAGAGCACAAGCAGGGGGAGCATCAGGCAGAGGGAGAAGCAGGCTCCCCACTGAGCAGGCAGCTCAATGCAGGACTCGATCCCAGGACACCCAGGTGTCCCAATAAATTTTTTTTAAAAAAGAGAGAGATGGGGTTCCAGGATGGCTCAGTCAGCTAAGCATCTGCCTTTGGCACAGGTCATGATATCAGGGTCCTAGGATTGAGCCCCACATCAGGCTCCGTGCTCAGTGGGGAGCCTGCTTCTCCCTCTGCTTCCTGCTCTCCCCATTCATGTGATCACTCTCTTGTGTTCTCTCACATATGTTCGTGCTATCTCTCTCTCTCTCAGATAAATAAATAAAATCCTATTTTTTAAAAAAAAAAGATTAAAAAAGAGAGACTGTGTGAGAGCCAACTTGAGGTTGTAAATTCCCAAAAGAAATTTTTTTCTGTGCACTGAGTACCAAGGTTCAAGACCAGACAATTTTCCCTGGAAAACACCTAGTGAAGAAGGACAAGTATTGTATCTGTTTTATCCTTACACAACATGAGTAACACTTCCAGGACTGAGTTTATGAAGGAGTCTCCTACAAGACTCCCGTTTTTTCAGACCCTAGGCATTGTCTCCTCTCCCCTGCCCACGCCTGACCCTGGCCAGAGCCGCAGAAACTAAAGTTCAAGTTCACCTGATTCAGCAAATGCTTTCAAGACAAAAGCCAGTCTCAGTTACTGCCTTCAGAAAAGCACCTGGTTTCACTCAGTCTTAATATTCTTTACTTTTTTTTGAAAGTCAAGGATGCTTAAGAAGGTGTTTTGTTTTTGGTTTTTTTTGTTGTTGTTGTTTTTTGCCTATTTGAAATAAATGATTTTAGATAGTCTCAATGGGAGGGTTCATCTGGGTTCTTAGACCATGACTCATCCAGAAACAGGTCTAGAACCTCCAATTTTGTCCAATTCATACGGCTTGTTGCTATGAGAGGCTGGGCAACAGCACAGAACGAAGGAAGAGAAGAGAATTGTCAGAGGAGTAGACTGACACTCAATGTCTGAACTCAAATGCTGAAACAATGTGACAGCATTAAGCTTTGAAGATCAGGCAGTCAGCGCTGGATTCACTTCAGGGTCTACACTTCTAAATGTCATCAACCCTTCTCCAGATCTGTAACCAACACCACTACCCCAGGATCCTTCCCCCAAATGCTGTTTAAGTTCAGCCCTTTGTTCTGCTTAATGAGCCTACGCATGACAGGCTTGACCTCCATCCCCGGCCCTGTACCTCCATCCCAATAGTGCCGGGCCCCCTCTGAGACCAACACAGCACAGATGAAGTCATGACTCTGCCCAAACCCTTCAGCTCTCCCTCAGTGGTCTCAAGACATTCCCTCCCCATCTTCTATGGTTTGTCTAGCTTCTTCTTGTCCTTACGGTTTTCTAGCCTTCTCTCCCACGGGGCTGGATCCAGAATGGAACAGGTATCTCACCACGCAAAACTAAGTTTCTCACCATGATTTCCAATGGATGAAAGACAGACAAGGGTGGCAGATGCATGAATTTTAATGAGGGGTCCTGACTTCAGGTTGAAGATGGCGATTTCGAGCACTCAGGGTATTTTTGGCCAGCGGTTCTCTTGGCTCCAGTCATCTTTCTCTTCTCTGCCAGCAATACTTATCCTCATGTAGGACTGGAGGCAGCATGGCTGATAATTTAGGCAGTAGAGGTAGGGATGTTCAGTCCTTCTGCAAGAGGGTCTACAGACTCCCGTGTTTCCCATGCATCGGAGGGTGTGATGTCTGCCTGGCCAAAACAAACAAAAGACAGATAGTCAGTTTCCACTTAATAGTAACTTAGATCCGAGGAGTCAGGGAGCAGCATCAGGACCTAAAGAGGGTCAAATAAGAATGAGATGCCACTGCACACCCATTAGGATGACCAAAATCTGGACCACTTGTCAACACCAAAAGCTGGCAAGGATGTGGAACCACGGAAACTCTCCTACACTGCCCATGGCAATAAGAACCCAGACGGCCACTCTGGAAGGCAGTTTGTCAGTTTCTTACAGAACTAAACACGCACTTACCACGCAACCCAGTCATTGCGTTTCTCAGCATTTACCCAAAGAACTTGAAAACTGATGTCTACGCAAAAATCTGCACATGAACTACTTCATGTAGGCAGTTTGAAAATTAAGTTCCAGAGAAACAAAAGCTATTTCAGGAGGATTGTGACATTCCGGCGCATCTGAAGGGCAGGATGGCGGATGTCCTCCTCTATAGAGTCACCATGACGATCAGTTGGTGGAAGAGTGTGCATGTCACAGCCAGCTGTGGCTCCATTTCCCGAGTAGCAGGGGTGACCTCAGCTTATCATCGCAGCAGGCAGTTGGATCAGTCTCCTTTAGCTCTCTGTGGACCAGTAATCCATAAATAACTGAGTGCTTCCCTGGGGATCAATATTTATTGACTTATACCAACAGCCGCCAATAAAGCAGTCTTAATCATGAAAAAAATCTGCACACGGTGTTTATAGTAGCTTTATTCATAACTGCCAAAAGTTGTAAACAACCGAGATGCTTCAGTAGGTGAGTGGGTACATAAACTGTAGCACAACCAGGCAAGGGAATATTGTTCAATGTTAAAAAGAAATGAGCTGTCAAATCATGAACAGACATGGAGGAATCTTGAAGGCACATTAGTGAGTGAGGGGAGCCAGTCTGCGAGGGCTTACGTACATACTGTCTGATTTCAACTCTATGACGTTTTGGAAAAGGCAAAACTATGGGGACAATAAAAAGACCAGTGTTGCCAGGGATTGGTGGAGGAGAGAGGTGAATAGGCAGAGCACAGAGTGTTTGATGGGCAGTGAAATTACTCTATATGATCCTCTAATGATCAATTCATATCATTACACATTTGTCTGAACCCAGAGAATGTATAACCCCAAGAGCGAACCCTAACCCTAAGGTAAAATGCAGACTTGGGGTGATAATGATGTGTTCCTGTAGGTTCATCAGTTGTAACAAACACCCCACTCCGTGGGGGGGCTGTTGATAATAGGGAAGACTACGCATGGGTAGGGACAGAGGGTATGGAGGAATACTCTGTACTTTTTTCTCGATTTTGCCATGAAACTAAAACCAGTCTAAAAACATAAGTCTTAAAAAAAGAATCCCTGGGATGGCGAGGTGGCTCAGCGGGTTAAGCTTCTACCTTCAGCTCAGGTCATGGTCTCAGGGTCTTGGGATTGAGCAGGCAGCCTGCTTCCCCTCTCTGCCTGCCTCTCTGCCTACTTGTGATCTCTCCCTCTGTCAGATAAATAAACAAAATCTTAAAAAAAAAAAAAAAAAGAATCCCTTAAAAAACAAATAAAGCTGTTATGAACATTCATGTACAAATTTTTGGAACTAAATTTCCATTTCTCTGGAATAAATGCCCAGGAGTGCCTTTGCTGGCTAACACGGCCAGGGTATATTTAGTTTTTTAAAAGGAAACTGCAAAACTGTTTTCCAGAGTTGTGCCCCTTAATGTTCTCACCAGCAATGTGTAAAAGATCTAGTTTGTCAGCATCTTTGCCAGCATTTAGTCCTGCCATTATCTTTAATTCTAGCTGTCCTACTAGTTAGTTATGCAGTGGACTATTACGTGGTCTTCATACACATATCCCTCGTGGCGAATGAGGTTGAACGTCTTTTGGGGGCTTATTTGCTATCAGTATATCCTCTTTAGTGAAACATCTTTCTTCTAATTTGATTGTTTTTTTAAAATATTTTATTTATTTATTTATTTGTCGGGGTGGAGAGGGAGAGAGTGAGAGAGGGAACACAAGCAGGGGAAGCAGCAAGCGGAGGGGGAAGCCAACTCCTCACTGAGCAGGAAGCCCAATGTGGCGCTGATCCCAGGACCCTGGGATCACACCCTGAGCTGAAGGCAGACACTTACCAACTGAGCCACCCAGGCGTCCCTCATTTGATTGGTTTTTACTGTTGAGCTTTGAGAGTTGTTTCTATATTTTAGATACAGGTCCTTTCCTTTGTCAGATATATATATGGCTTGCAAATATTTCTGCCCAGTCTGCCGAATGTCTTTCCATCTATCCTTTTCACAGGGCCTCTCACGGAGTAAACATTTTAAATTTTGATTAAGTCCAGCTTATTGATTTTTTTTTTTTTTGCGGATTGTGTTTTCTTATCTAAGAACTTTTCACCCAACGTCTGAAAGATTTTCCTACATTTCTCTCTAGAAGTTTTATACTTTTAGATCTAATGTTTAAATCTATGATCCATTTTGAGTTAATTTCATATAAGATGTGAGGTTTAGATTAAGGTCCTTCCCTCCCTTCCTTTCATTCTTTCTTTCTCTCTTGCGGATGCCCAATTGCTCTAGCACTATTCGTTGAAAAACATACCTTTCTCCCACTAAATTGCTTTTGCACATTTTGAAAAATCAGTTGGTTGTACACATGTGGGGCTATTTCTGATTTCCTATTCTGTTCCATTGATCCATATGGCTATCTCTCCACCAATACCACACAGTCTTGATTACCCTAGCTATACAAGCCTTGATATCTTGTAGAATGCTTCCTCTGACTATTCTTTTTCTTCAAACTTGTTTTAGCTATTCTCATTCCTTTGGGATTTATCTATAGGCAGGATATAGCAAAATAATTCTGTCTATAGGTACAAAAAATGTTGCTGGGATTTTAATAGAAATTGTATTAAGAATGTCTATCAATTAGAGAAAAATTGGCATCTTTGCTTGTTGAATCTTTTCTTTTTTAAAGATTTTTTTTTTTATTTATTTAGGAGAGCACATGAGAGAGAGAGAGTGCACGCTCGCACAAGCAGGGGGAGGGGCAGAAGGAGAGGGTGAAGCCGACTCCCGACTGAGCAGGGAGACTGATTCAGGCCTCAAGCCCAGGACCCTGTGATCATGCCCAGAGCCAAAGGCAGATGTTTTACCCCCTGAGCCATCCAAACATTTCCTGCTTATAGAATCTTACAATCTATAAACATGGTATGTCTCTTCATTTATTTAATTTTTTTTTATTTCTTTTATCAACATTCTGTAGTTCTCAACATACAATTGCTACCTATGTTTCATTAGATATATACCTAAGCATTTTATATTTTTTGGAGTGATTGTGAATGGTACTGTATTTTTAATTTCAACATTCACATGTTCAGTGATCGCATTTAGAAATGTAATTAATTGTTTATGTTTATCTTGTATCCTTCTATGCCTTAATGAATTTAATTATTTAATTATTATTCTAGATTTTTTTTTTGTAAATTCCTTGGAATTTTCTACAAAAAGCATTATGACATCTATAAATAGCCAGTTTTATTTCTCCCTTTCTAACCTGTATGTCTTAATTTCTTTCTTGCTCTAATGCATTGGCTAGAACTACTCAGATTTAAAAGGAATGATCTTTTCTGAAGATTAAAAAAAAAAAATTGATCCACACAACTTGGATGACTCTCAAGAGCACAGTGTTGACTAAAAAACAAAACCCAATCTGAAAAGATTATATATGATTCCATTTATACAACACTTTCAAAATGATAGAAATTAGAGAGATAAGAAACAGATCAGTGGTTGCCAAAGGGTCAGGATAGCAGCAGAGGGTGGAGGCAGGAAGAGAGTGTGTGGGGCTGAGACTCTCCTGCTGTGCAGAAAAGGGGACACCTGGGGGACTCATCTGGTTATCCAGGCAGCTCTTGGTTTCAGCCCACATCATGATCTCATGGGTTGTGGGATCGAGCCCCGCACTGGGCTCCATGCTCAGCAGGGTGAGCGGTAGCTGCTTGAAGATTCTCTCCCTCTGCCCCTTGCCACACTGGCTCTCACTAACTCTCTAAAAGAAATAAATAAATCTTAAAAAAAAAAAAAAGGAGTAACAGAGGGAAGGTCTTCATATTGAAAGACCAGCTCTGTAACTTGATCACAGTGGTGGTGACATGACTCCACACTTAAGATAAAATGTCATAGAAGTATACAAACCCATTGCAGCAATTTCCGTTTCCTATTTTGTGTATGGTACTATTAATTCTGTAGAATATAATCTTTGCTGGATAAATTACATGAAAGGTAAATGGACCTTTCTCTGTACTATCTTTGCAATTTCCTATGAATAATTATTTCAAAATAAAAAGTTAAAATAAAAAAATTGATGAAGGTGTGGAGAAAAGGGAACCCTTGTGCACTGTTGGTGGGAATATAACGGGTGCAGTCCCAATGGAAAACAATATTTTCCTCAAAACACTGCAAATAGAACTATCCTATGAGTCAGCAATCCCTCTTCTGGGTATATTTCCAAAGGAAATGAACACAGGATCTCAAAAGAGATCTGCAATCCCATGTCTACTGCAGCATTACTCACAACTACTCACATAAGAAAACAACAGATGAATGGCTAAAGAAGATGTGGCATAAATATATAATGGAATATTACTCAGCCATGAGAAGGAAGGAAATTCTGCCATTTGCAGCAACATGGATGGAACTTGAGGGCATTGTGTTAAGTGAAATAAGCCAGACAGAGACAAATACTGCATGGTATCACTCATTTATGTAATCCAAAAAAAAGAAAAAAAGGGGAAAAAAGTCTAACCCATAGAAACAGGAAGTGGAAAAATGGTTGCCCGGAAGTGAGGTGGAGAAAATAGGGAGAGGTTGGTTAAAGTATACAAACGTTCAGTTATGAGATGAATAAGGTCTGAGAATCTAACGTATGACACGGTGAAGAGGGTTGATAACACTCTATTGTATAATTGACATTTTCTAAGCGAGTACAACTTAAATATTCTCACCAAAAAAGAGATAAATTTGTGAGGTGATGGATATGAGGAATTAACTAGACAGAGGTGGGGGGTGGGAGTGGGTCCTTTCACAATCAAATCACCAAGATATACAATTTAAATACCTTATATGTTTATATGCCAATTACATCTCAGCAAAGCTGAAATAAATAAATTAGAACACAAATAAAATAACCTAAGGAGCTATGCAGGGGTTGAAAGAGTAGGAAATGAAGTCAAGAAACCTCAGGTTCAAATCCCAGCTCCCGCTTTACTTGCTGGGTAACCTTTAACAAATTTCTTTACTTCCCTTTTCTACCCTTTCCTCATCTGTAGAGTGTACACTGTAATAGTCCCTAACTCTTAGAGTTGTGTTAATAACTTAGTAAGTGGTGGGGTGCCTGGATGGCACAGTTGGTTAAGTGTCTGACTCTTGGTTTTGGCTTAGGTCCTGATCTCAGTGTGGTGGGATTGAGTCCCACCTCCGACTCCATGCTCTCAGGGAGAGTCTGCTTGAGATTCTCCTCTCGCTCTGCCCCTCCCCGCTGCTCACTCACATGCTCTGTCCCTCTCGCTCCCAGCTCAAATAAATAAATAAATATTTTTAAAATAGCATAATAGGGGCACCTGGGTGGCTCAGTGGGTTAACGTCTCTGCCTTCGGCTCAGGTCATGATCCCAGGATCCTGGCGTCGAGCCCCACATCGGGCTCTCTGCTCAGCAGGGAGCCTGCTTCCACTTCTCTCTCTCTCTCTCTCTCTCTCTCTCTCTGCCTACTTGTGATCTCTGCCTGTCAAATAAATAATAAATAAAATCTTTTAAAAATAAATAAATAAATAATAAGAAAATTAAAATAGCATAATAGGAACGCCTGGGTGGCTCAGTGGGTTGAAGCCTCTGCCTTTGGCTCGGGTCATGGTCCTAGGGTCCTGGGATCGATCCCCGTGTTGGGCTCTCTGCTTGACAGGGAGCCTGCTTCTCTGTCTCTCTCAGCCTGCCTCTCTGCTTACTTGTGATCTCTGTCAAATAAATTAAGAAAAAAAATCTTATAAAAATAGCATAATAAATGGAAAACAAATAGGAACTGGCATATAGCACTAAATAAATGTTAACTAAATAAATGTTGTTATTATCACATAAAGATCCTTTCTGAAGGATCCATTTCTGCCTGTGCTACAACTATGAACTATTAGTCTGGGAATAGTCCCATGAAATTAGACAGACATTAGTCCCTCAGTGGTAGCGAGAGGTGTTTTGTTTTGGTTTGGTTTGTTTTTTTGGAGGCTGTGCATACATGGAAACCAGAGACACAGTTCCTAGTCTATAGTAAACACTCAGTAAACCTTAGCCATTAATATTATTATTATTATTATTATTATTATTATTCCCTCTTGGGACTAAAATCTCTGAAACAGAAAATGATCCTTTGACTGGAAAGAAAAAGAAAAATAATGACCATCACCATTTGCAAATCACCCACTGTGAGCCATTTGGTTTATGTTAAATTGTTAAATGTTCACTATAATTTTCTGAAGTAGACATATCTATTTTTCCTTCTTGCATTATGGAATGGAGGCTCAGAGAGACAGCGTTCTGGAAAAGGCCTGGTAACTGCTAGAGGCAGAGCAAGGCCTCAGACTCCACTCACTATGGCTTCAAGCCTATAGGCTCTCTGAGGTACAGCGCTGCCTTCTTCACACGCTGAGATGGGGCTGGGAAAGGTTGGTTCCTCCCTGGATAATGACAGCCAGACCCATGGCCCTCTATTGTCTCCGACATCAAGCCCAAACTTCTGAACCTGGCATTCATGGGCCTCTTCTTCATTCCACCAACAATTATCAACACCTAGTCTTTGTCAGGCCTTGCACTTGGTGGTAGGCACATAGGGTCCCTTGTGTCCAAATGGGCTTAATACAAAGTCTAATGTACACACACACACACACACACACACACACACACACATATCTAAGCCCTTGCATTGAATAAAAAGGATCTACTCCATTTAAGTTTGACGGGAAAAGCTTTACAAGAGCAAAACCACACCCTTTCTGTCACATCCCCTCAAGATAATCCTTTTCCCTCTTCCAGGAGAAGGTCCTTTGTGAGATTAGCATCTGAAAGAAGGGTATACAGTAGTGTAAACGAGCCTGCTTTAACCCTGATCGCTGGAGAGAGCCCATGGCACCCAAGAAAGGGCTTCCGAGTTTTTTCAGGGTCTTTACAGCTCCTACCTCCTGACCTCCCCTCAGCCCCCTGTCACCGTATGCCACCACTCACTGTATCACCCACATCTTCGTCATATCCCTTCCATGTCCCCTCAGCCCCCTCACCAGAAGTCAAAGACTGTTTACTAATCCCAACCTTGTCTCGAACCTACTTATGAATGTAGGTCATGGTTCCTCCTCAGACCTCAGTTTCCCCACCTATGAAATGGGAAGACAAGAGAAAGTTGCCTAGCTCAGAAATTCTTACAGTTTGAGGGCTGTTAGGAATGAAGGAAGTCTGGCAGGGGAATTGGGGGTTGGGGTGGAGCTTTATCTCCCAAATGAATAATCTGAGGGAATTTTCAAAATTTCACATGCCCAGACCCCAAGTCCAAAGACTCAGACTCGGGGTTAAGTGCCTTCTAGGGCGCCTGGGTGGCTCAGTGGGTTAAGCCGCTGCCTTCGGCTCAGGTCATGATCTCAGGGTCCTGGGATCGAGTCCCACATTGGGCTCTCTGCTCAGCAGGGAGCCTACTTCCTCCTCTCTCTCTCTCTGCCTGCCTCTCTGCCTACTTGTGATCTCTCCCTGTCAAATAAATAAATAAATAATCTTAAAAAAAAAAAAAGTGCCTTCTAAAAGTTTCACATGGCTCGATGGTGAGTTCGAACCTTTTTCTTGCCTCACCATCCTATCACTCTCCAGGGCTGTCTCCGTATGCATGTGTTAAGCACGGAGGAGTTTCTTAATGCTGTGGACCAAGGGCCTCGTGATGAGTGAACTTGGTAAGGGCGTGATGACTGTGTATGGAGACATTAATGCCAGGCCCCAGTACTGGGGGACCCTTTGACTGGCCCCAGACCGCCTTCCACACTATGAAATCCTGTGTCTCGGGGTGCCTGGGTGGCTCAGTGGGTTAAGTCTCTGCCTTCAGCTCAGGTCATGATCCCAGGGTCCTGTGATCAAGCCCCACATTGGGCTCTCTGCTCAGCAGGGAGCCTGCTTCCTCCTCTCTCTCTGCCTGCCTCTCTGCCTACTTGTGATCTCTGTCTGTCAAATAAATAAATAAAATCTTTAAAAAAGAAAGAAAGAAAGAAAGGAAGAAAGAAAGGAAGGAAGAAAGAAAAATAAATCTGTGTCTCCTGGGAGCAAACTAACTAGTGATTAAAGAGGACCGACTTGAACAAACCTCCAGAGCTGCTCTGCATCCTTTTGGACACTGCCCACCTGAGCCCTGTATATCCAATCCCCAAGTCCTCCCATCCCTCTAGCCCAGGATCCTGGCATCACCTGGAATACAGGTGTAAATAAGATGCTGTCTCAGCTGCCGAACATTGCCATCCAGTATGGGGGGGAGGGGAGCGGGGCGGGGTGGAATTGGTGAAAAGTGAGCAGTGAATAAATAATTACCTAATATTGTAGTATGTTTCATTCCTGCTTAAGGCCAACACTTTGTAAAGCCAATCAGAACTTAGTTGGAATCCCTGCTCTATCTTACTGTCATGTGACCTTGACTAATAATACGACCTGTCTAGGTCCCAGTTCTTCATCCACAAGGTAGCTATAATCAGAGGGTTGTTGTGGAGCGCCCGGGTGACTCAAGTGGTGAAGTGTCTGCCTTTGGCTCAGGTCATGATCCCAGGGTCCTGGGATCAAGTTCCACATCGGGCTTTTTGGTCAACAAGGAGCCTTTTTTTCCCCTCTGCCTGCCTCTCATTCTCTCTCCCTCTGGAAAATAAATAAATAAATAAAATCTTAAAAAAAAACAAAACAAATAAATCAACCCAGAGGCTTGTTGTAAGAATGTGTAAGAATGGAATGACCTCAGGTCTGTGAATACCGAGCACAGCGCCTGACACATAAGGAGTGACAATGGGAACTATTATGATAGCTACTAGTATTATAATTATTAAGGAATAGTGAGACAGAGCTTATGGAAGGCTTTCCTGGCTAGGGACATCAACTGCACTTTGAGGGTGAGAAGGAGCTCATTGCAAAAATGAACCTGGTGGTGGGGACAAGGTGGAGGGGAGCCACGACCAAAGGCAATGTTGGAGAGGGTTGGTCCATGAGTGGCAGTCATGGGGGATGAAGCTGGCCCACCAACACCTTCAGACCCAACCCTGGGCAGGAAGGAGCAAAAGAAGCCATCTAAGCAAGAGAGGACCATGGTCAGATGAATCTCCTAGAAAGAGTCCCTCTGATAACAGACCTCAATGCAAAGAAAATCTGGAGGTAGAGAAGCCAGTGAGGAATTATTTTGGATGGTCTCACCCAGGACCTCAGGGCCCAGGTAGCTCAGAGGAGGCAGCCTAAGAGTCTCCCCAGATCACACAGATGTTGAGAATGCAGAAAGCACAGGTGAAGTAGCCCCTGTCTCTGAAGGGGGCTTGGAGATGGTTTTGAAACAGAGCACCATCCCAATTGCAAGTGCAACCCAACATCTGTGGGCCCTGGGCATGAATGCATATGGAGGCTCATCTGTCATATGTCTGCATATTTAACAGTTCCGAATCAAGCTAACAAGTGGGACAACTGAAATCTATCCCACGGACCTTTGTGAAATAGCCCTTTATAATGACCTGAAAGAGCAGAGTTGGATCTATAATGCTTGGATTCTTCAGAGTTCTGAGCAAGAACAAGGCAGCAGGAGGGAAGCTGGCTCAGCCCACAGCCCAGCTCTCTTCTCCCTCATCCCCAACTCTGCTCCACACTGTGAGGACTCTCTCGTGAGACATGGACACTCCAGCCTGAACATCCAAGCTGGTCCCCTGTCCCTCAAACAGGAGTGTCCCTTGGTACTCCTCCTGCCGAAGGTGCACACATGGTGGGCCCCATCTTCTGGAGAAAGCCCAAGTGTCCCTGGAAGCAGGCACAAGTGTTCTCTGGGCAGGGAATTCCAGGTCCCAGATGCTCAAAGCATGGTCTTGGAACAAGAGCGGGGCACTGTCTCTAAATGGATATATCCCACTTGTCCCCGTTGACTCCTAACCCCATGGCGAGGGACTTAATCAGAGGAGGCCCAGAGTAGGACCAGGATCAGAGAAAGAGGTGTCTCTCTTCCCAGAGTCTAAGAACAACTCTAAGAGTCTAACTCCATAACTCCCAGAGACTAAGAGCAATACTGAATTGAGAACAAATTATCTCATGGATCAGAGTGAACCCCTTTTATCTGTCTCCATGTCACACACCATGCTTTACAGAACACTCCTGGTATCAGACCTCTCTGTAGAGAGCACAGTTCAGGGATGAACGACTGTGTTGGATAAATGGGGCCCAGAGAATAGGATTTGCGGTAACAAAGCAAGGAAGACAGCCAGGTGCTCTAGATTCCCGATCAGAATTCTCGAATATTCTCCATGGGTTTAGTCTCCTCCCAGGCTAAATTCTTAGGTCAAATGAGACAGGCTTCCGTGTCCCTCAGAGTCTCACACAATTGGAAGGCACACAGCATATGTTCCTTAAATGCTTGAAGAAATGATGAGCGGGGCACCTGGGTGGCTCAGTGGGTTAAGTCTGCCTTTGGCTCAGGTCATGATCCCGGGGTCCTAGGATCAAGCCCCGAATCGGGCTCTCTGCTCAGCAGGGAGCCTGCTTCCTCCTCTCTCTCTGCCTGCCTCTCTGCCTACTTGTGATCTCTGTCTGTCAAGTGAATAAATAAAATCTTTAAAAAAAAAAAAAAAGAAATGAATGAGCAACAACAGCAACAACTACATTTATTAGGGCTCAAAATGCACTAGGCGCTGCGCGCTCCATTATACCATCTCCCACTTCCCACAATCCTAAGATAGACTCTAGGGTTCCAGCCTCACAGCTGGGGAAGCTGAAGTGTGGATGGTGCAGATGGAGCAGAGTCTGACAGCGGTGAGTGGAGGAGCTGGGGTGACTGAATGATCGAATCCATGAAAGAAAGGAAGAACTGAAAAATGAACAAACTCATTTATAAATGGGTTAGTTCACGTGCTTTATTTTTTTAGCACTGGAAACCTTCCAATCCTTGGGGCTGTGGGGTCTCCAGCATCAAAAGGCATCTCAGCCAACTTCCCTAGAAACCCAAGGATTTGGACTCTACTCGGTCCTTGTCCACCCCCAACCTTTTCACCCCCAAGATGGAGCAACTCTCCCTCCCAGCGGTTCTCCCCCTCTCTCAGTACCGGGCTGTGCCTTCAAGTCTCTTGACTTCCCCAGATATGCTCCTCAACCCACTCCGATAGCCTTTCCTGCAGCTGGTAGAGGAGGAACTATCTTCAAGACTGTAACTATCACCCCATTGCTGTGGCCAAGCCCCAGCAATGTCTCTCTGCTACCTCTTAACCCTCATCCTGCCATCCCCCCAACCCCACCCTCAATCCATTTGGAGCATCATTCTTTATGATTGATGGACACAAGAAACAGATTTGTGAGTTTTAATGGAATGTGGGAGCTAAGGAACCTGAAACAAAGCCCTTTCTATCCATGAGGTCTATTTATAGGCCCTCTACTGCCAGGTCTGGCCCTTTGTTTTATTGGTTGAGTGTGTGAGGAACGGTCCAGGGCTCCTCTCTTTCAACAGTCATTGGCTTGACTGTTAGGTAACGACTAGGGACACAGCACCGTTTACGATTTGCGCAGCGTACGACACTGTCTTCATCATTTTTGCACACCAACCGGCATTTTCCATCCATCCAACACTCCGCTGTTGGGCACAGGAACAACCATTAAGCAGATGTTAATATCCCTCCTAATCAATAGCCTGGTCCCAACTTAAGCTCACCTGGGTCCAGCCACAACTCCATCCCCAAACCTCCTTAACCATATTCACCAAATTCAAACTCAGAACCCAGTCCAGTCTTAAGTAGAACTCCCAGCCCTACCCAACTCAATGTCCCTTGAGCCTGAACTCCAAGTCAAACCCTAAATTTAATCAAGTAACCAACCTCAATCCTGAGCAGCAGTCATCAGACACCCCGCCCCATTCAGTACCAACTCCCAGTTTCAGCCCAAGCTCCAGGCTACCCAACCCCAGCACCACCTTCACTCAACCCCAAGTCCCATCCCCTCCCCATCCCACCCCAAGCCATCAGGAGAGCCCTACACCTTACCTCCAGCTCATCCTAATCTTCCCCCTACCATCCAACCCCAAGGTCTTTCTCACCATCACAGATCACCCTCAGGCTCTAATCTTAATGCCCTCAAGCCCCCAACAAGTCCCCAATCTGTACCCAACCCCATCATCCCTAAATCTTCTCCCAAGATCCCACCAGAATACCATCCTGCCCTTAAGTGTCAGGTGCCCCCAAAGAGCTACCATCCCACCACCTTGGGAAAGAAGAATCAGAGAGAGATGTGGATGTGAGCTGATATGGGAAAACCTCCCAAACCCCATCAAATGAGGAGTTTTGTGCTGCCTGAAGTGGAGATGAAAGGAAGGCAAGAGGTTCATAACCACGATCCTAGACACTTGAGAGAGACCCAAGTTACCTGAGACCATGGGTTCCGTGGCCAGAAGGATGACAAGAAAGAGGAAAAGAAACTTCATGGCTGGCAGATCACAGGAGAAAGAAGTGGCCGTGCTGAAAGGGATGGAAATAGAGTTCTCTGTAGCAGGGATGAGCCTTGCTTTTATTAGCAGGGCTGTGGGCAGTGAATTATAGCAAGAGAGGCTTTATAGGAGATCAGCCAGGCCAAAGGACAATATGTAGCAGATATCCTTACCAAGTACAAGATGATAGTGTGGGAAACTGGCCAGCACCCGTACCAACAGTGACTTTCCTCCCTGCTGAGGAGATAGTTAGATTAAAGCCCATTGGCCTCTCAAGACCCATAGACGAACTCATTAATTAATACATAAATATCTATTGGGGAGCACCTGGGTGGCTCAGTTGGTTAAGCATCTGCTTTTGGCTCAGGTCTTGATCTTGGGGTCCTGGGATCCAGCCCTGTGTCCAGCCCCAAGGTCGGTGGGATTCTCTGCTCAGCCGGAAATCTGCTTCTCTCTTTCGTTAAAAAATTTAAGAAAAATATTTTTTAAATACATAAATACTTATTAAAAATACTTATTCTCAGCTTTCTAACAGACGGATATTTGGGCATATCTTTCTGAACCTTGAACTTGCCAATCTAGTTCCCAGTTCAGGGCTATAGCATTTGCTATTTGTTCTTCCTGTAAAGTTCTTCCTGCAGACCTTCCAGGGCTGGCTTCTGTTCATCATTCAGTCTCATCTCAAATGTCACCTCCAGGATAGGCTTTTCCTAGTCACACCAGATAAGGGCATTTTCACCTACAGTCATTCTGGGTCATTATAATTTGATTCATGACCTGCACAGGTTTATTTGTTCTTTTCCATTTTATTTTACATGGTTAATCTTTCTGCATTCCATTAGAATGTCAGAAATCTGCCTTGTAACCCCACTGCCCATAACATCACCTGGATTAGGATATTAATTCAACTGTTTCAACAGATAGTCTCCCCAAACAAGGATTCCAAAAGATACACATTGATTTCTTATAGAAAAATCCAGTCAAGCAGTTAAGGGTAGAAGCTTCCTGATTCTGCAGGAAGCAAGAATCCCCCCGGCTGGACGGTCTGCCATCCTTCCCCGGGCAGCTTCATCTGATGACCCAAGTTCCTGCCCCAGCTCCTGCCAGAGAGGAGAAAGGAGGAAATGAAGTGCACACCTTTCCCTTGAAGGGACACCCCTCAGAGTCTGCACACCCCTCTTCCACTCCAGCCCAGAACTCATTCACATGACCGACTACACCTAGCTGCAGGGTAGGCTGGAAAGGTTTCCTTTATTCTGGGCAACCATGGCTAGCTCAAATTCAGGAGTAGTCTTACTAAGAAGAAGGAAAGGACGGATATTAGGGAAGAGCTAGCAACCTCTGACACCCCTAGCACACCGCAGGGACTTTAAATAAATACCCGTAGTCTGAATAAATAACACACACTGAGAAAGTGACCGGTGAGAAGTGATCTGATGGGGGAGTAACCCAAGTCCTCCCAGAGCGTAGAGAAAGCACACCGACTGTGTCCCTTCGGTCCAGCATCTCAAGAAGCTGAATAAGGACTGGGCTTCAGGCCATAACTCCAGAACCTGTGAAAGAAGAGAGAAGAGAATTCTAGAATCCTAGAAAACCAGGATTAGAGCATGGGTTTTGATTTCACACAGATTTGAATTTGAGTGTATGTCCTGACCCCGAGCCAGGTAAATTTCCAGGTAAATTATCCTACGATAAAATACAAATCAGAACTTTTCCTGATTTAATTAAACGGGATGACTAACTTATGTAAATTGCTTAGCAAAGTACCTGACGCGGAGTAGGTGCTGAGTAATTATTCGCTATTATTATTGTTGTTTTTCATTATCATTATTATCACCGTCCTTATATTTATCTTCTTTATTGCCCTCAGAAGGGACAAGCATAAACCTCCAACTCATGTCTGACAAAACGGAGGCTTGGGCAGGTGACATGAACAGCTTCTTCCTGGATGGGGAGAAGAACGGATGGCAGAAAACCGATTTCCACAGAGGAAGGTCAGGAGAGTGGTCAGCCAACAGTTGGGGTTGTGAATGTCTGAGCCAGAAGGGGAGACCCCGGAGGAACATGAGGCAGCCATCAACATAAGTGTGGGGGGCGGGAAGCTTCCATGCCATGCTCAGGGCTGGGGAAGCCATCCTGGGAGCCATGGGGAGTAATAGTAAGATCTTCTAGAGAGGACTGTGGGGACATGGTCAGGTTTGTTGTTTTGTTTTGCTTTTTTTTTTTTTTTTTTTTCTTTTTAGCCTAGAAAAATCACTTTGGCTGCCCAGATGGAAGATAACTGCCAGGGCAGAAATAAGCAAGGGAAAGCTAGCAAGGAGTTTGTTTCCTCTCTGGGGAGACATCACCAGGCTGCCTTGTCGCCAGAAGAGCACGAACAGAAAGGGGGTAAAAGGGAAAAAAAAATCCAACAAGCGTAGTGGAGATCCTAGGTTTTCGAGCTGGTCCGGGGCTGGGAACAGAGCAGCTTGTGTGTCCTTGAGGATGTCATTCAGCGTCTGCAGGACTCGACATGGACTCAGCACGGAGCCTGGGTTCTGAAGTTTGTCTCCTGCCTATAGTGCCTTGGAAAACGTTAACAACTCTGAGCCTGGTTCTTTGGCTCTACAGTGGGGGGTAATGATAGTTCTGACTTCACAGAGTTGTTAAGGACCAAATGGGCAAATCCCCAGGAAGCATTTAGGGAAGACACATGACACACCTGACTCTTCCTGAGTCAGGTAGAAGGATCTGCTTTATTATTGTATCAGACCAGAAGTTGCACCCCGGGGATTTCAGGCCCCTCCTGGTGGCAGTTCTTTGCAACATTTCATGAGCCCCTTTATGAACCCTTGTACGCAGAGATTGCCAGGAAGCTCTGGGATGATTCAGAGAAACAGCCTTGACTGAGATAAGGAGAAACAAAAAAAGATGGGTTCATTTCTATAGCATCTCAAGTTGGGTATCTGAGTTTATACCCTTACATTATGTTTATATGTACTTGTATGTGTGTCTAAATCCATGCATGGCTGCGTACGCTCACATTTGTGTATTTTATGTATATTTCATGTGCCTGGGTTATTTGTGTGTATTTTGTGTATACGAGTACTACAATGTTTATGTGTAAGTTTATACTTGCTTGTCATTTGTGTGTAGACATGTAGTTAGGTGGGTGTGTGTTTGTGTATTCTTGAGTACATGTGTGTGTCTGTATTTGCTCTCAGACCATCAAATGCCACAGCCTAGAGTTCTGTCCAGTTCAGCCCTCGGCCCTCCTCGAGCCCCTACGTGCTCTGACTCTGAGCATGATAGTTGCACAATGATTTTCTGTAAGGCCAGGAGACCCAGGCCAAGGCTAAGGGCAGTGGGCAGCAGGGGACAGTGGCTGCCAATGTGGCCGGTGTGGGAGAAGCCACCGTGGGAGACCAGGAGATAGGGAAAGAGGCAGACCTTGGTCAGAGAGCCAACTGGGCCCCTGGGAACTGTGTGGTATCTCCTGGGTCCTGCCAAGACCAGAACAGAAAGTAGCTTCAGGCTGTGTAATGCCTCCCACACGGTACAGCCTGGCCTGGCCAGTTCCTTAAGACCTGCACCTCCCACCCCGTGAAATCTGCACAGTTGCATTTTTTCAGCTCCTGAAAGGCTGCCCACCCACGCCTTGTAGCCTGAATCCCAGAGTGCAGAGTGGGAGGCCAGTGCTAGTGATCTAGTTCCCAGCAGGTCCCACACAGGCCACATACTTTTACTCTATCTCAGGGGACCCTCCCTCTAACCTGTGAGGTTAATGATACGGCAAGAATGGATGGCTCAGTGGGTTAAGCGTCAGACTTCAGCTCAGGTCATGATCTTCGGGTCCTGGGATCAAGCCCCAAGTCAGGCTCCCCGCTCAGCAGGCAACTCTGCTTGTTCCCCTCCCTCTGCCCCTCCCCCTACTTGTGCTCTCTCTCAAATAAACATAAAATCTTTAAAAAATATATATGACAGGGGCACCTGGGTGGCTCAGTGGGTTGGGCCTCTGCCTTTGGCTCAGGTCATGATCTCAGGGTCCTGGGATCAAGCCCCGAATTGGGCTCTCTGCTCAGCAGGGGGCCTGCTTCTGTCTGCCTGTGATCTCTCTCTCTCTCTCTCTCTGTCAAATAAATAAATAAAATCTTAAAAAAAAAAAATACATATGACAAGAAGGTGGAAGAAATGAACACCATGAAATCACAGCCTTCTCCAGACTTCTTTGACTTGCCTGCACTCACGTCTTCTCGCCTTCCTGGTGAGGAAAAGCGCCCAGATGAGGGCCTTTGGCTTGAGAGAGTCGATAGGAGGCCAAGTTTTCAGGCAAGTGGGAGGAGACTATGATTGAGGGGTTGGCAGCTGGAGACACCCCCACACCAGTGTATCCCCGACTGTGTCCCCCTTCGAGCAATGTGTCAGGACCCGGTGAGAACATTGCTTCTAAAAGCCATTAACACATTAATGACCACACACCAGTCATGAAAGCGCCACGACACTCAAGCCTCTGCCAATGCTTTCTTCATTTATATGCCGTTTAAATTCTGCTCCGAGATGCCACTTAAGAAGTTGGAGAGTTGCCCGATGTCAGTGACTGTGGGGGTCTCCGGTCTTCCTCCTCTTCTTCCTACTAGGACCCCATGATTCCGGGAAACGAGGAGGAACCTGCTCCTTACTTCCCTGCGACGAGCTTCATTTCTCTTGCTCCTCATGCGCAGGCTACCGCGGACGAATCCCACCAGCCGCTCATCAGTCGGCTCTGGGCATCGGAGAATTGCTCCTCGCCAGCCTTCCCCGCTGACCCCAGGCCCCGCCGTGGAAGCCTGTGCTGCGTGTCCCGGGACCACAGCCTCCCACCGTGGCTATCCCCGCAGTGGTGGTCTCCACGCCCGCAGTCCCATCCAAGGACTTAGCGCCTCGGGGCACTTAATCGAACAGCCCAGAAACCAAACTCCCATGTCTTCTCCCGGTTGTGTGGAGATTCAACACCTCCGAGTGCCAGGCCCCTCCTCTCCTGAACTTGAAGCTAAAATCTCCATCCCACGCCTCCTGAGACAATTCAATCTGCCTTCCTTGTGTCTGGGTCTCTCTAACAAAGGGGGGGGGGGGGGGATGGAGAGTTATCTTCGGGGCAGCCTGAAACTCTCTCTCTCTCTCTCTCTCTCACACACACACACACACACACACACACTTTTTTTCAGTCCCCCAGTGGCAAAGGAAGGCCAGGATTCAGAACACGAACACGAAGTCCCGGCTCCCCTTCCAATAACTGGGCAGGGAAAAAAAAAAAAAAAAAGATCTTTTCACTGTCTATGCGGATGCCTGTTCAAGCAACCCAAGGAAAAAATGATCAGGTAACTACTACATTAAATTCTTTTTTTTTTTAACTTTTGATATCGAAATTTTATTTGTATAATAGTAGATACACATACGGTTGTGTAAGATGTGGGTATAGAGAAACTCCTTTCGTAGAACGTGAACGGCCTGGTGACTCCGCAGACACGGACGTTTCCGGTCCTATTAACAGCAGTAGGCCCCTGAGAAGAGAGAAGGAGATACTCCAGCTCCCCAGTAAACACTGGTTTCATCCTCACACCGCTCTTATGGGTTAAGAGAGATTAGCTCACCTGCTCAAGGTCACTTGGTAAGTGATGGCATGATTTTGGTCAGCTTGGCTTCACAGGTACATCTTAACCCACAAAGGAAACGATTTTTAAGGGGTGTCTCAGCCCCAGATGCCTCAGATCACCTGGGAACCACTCCAGCCTCACCACGTGAAACTCTTTGACAGTGACTCCATTTTTTTTTCATTATAAAACGTCTTCTTTCTGATTACATCATACTAAGTAATTTTTGCCTGTTTTAGACACAAGTGAAGCAGAAGAAAAGCTAATTCCTGAGTTGCGTTCAGCTGCATCTTGAAAAGGCAAGCGTGTAAAAAGGCAGTTTTAGAAGGAACAGAGATAACTGCTTAGAGGGGAAGGAAGGCCTGAACAGCATCAAGTAACTAGGCTGCTCGTTTCCGTTCTTTTTTTTTTTTTTTTAACACTTAAAATTTTTATTTATTTTTTTTAAAGATTTTATTTATTTGACAGACAGAGATCACAAGTAGGCAGAGCCTCGGGCAGAGAGAGGAGGAAGCAGGCTTCCCGCTGAGCAGAGAGCCCGATGCCAAGCTCGATCCCAGGACCCTGAGACCGTGACCTGAGCAGAAGGCAGAGGCTTTAACCCACTGAGCCACCCAGGTGCCCCACACTTTTTTAATTTAATCTCAGGAAACAAACTGAGGGTTGCTGGGGTGGTGGGGGGAGGGGGTGGGAGGGATGGGGTGGCTGGAGGGATGAACATTGGGGAGGGTATGTGCTATGGTGAGTGCTGTGAAGTGTGTGATACTGATGAATCACAGATCTGGACCCCCGAAACAAATAATACATTATATGTTAATAGAAAAAATAAGAAGATGTGGTATATATAAACAATGGAATATTATGCAGCCACCAAAAAAAAAAACCCCGAAATCTTGCCAATTGCAATGATGTGAATAGAACTAGAGAGTGTTATGCTAAGCAAAATAAGACCATCAGAGAAACACAATTATCATATGATCTTACTGATACATGGAATTAAAGGAACAAAATAGAAGATCATAGGGGAAGGGAGGAAAAATAGAACAAGATGAAGCCAGAGAGGGAAACTCTTAATCACAGGAAACAAGCTGAGGGTTGCTGGAGGGGAGGAGGAGTGGGGGACTGGGGTAACTGGGTGACAGACATTAAGGAGGGCACAGGATATAATGAGCACTGGGTATTATATAAGACTGATGAATCACAGGCCTGTACCTCTGAAACCAATAATACATCATATGTTAATTAATTGAATTTAAATTTTTTAAAATTACATTAAATTCTTAATATATCACCCTACCACATTTGTTTTAAAAATCTAAAATATGTTTGTATAGTTGACCTCATCAATATATAACAGGTTTTTTTTATTTTAAGGCAAAGCAGAGTGTCCACAAGAATTCCAGACATTCAGAGAAAGACACCACCTGATTTTTATGATTTTATTTATTTGACAGAGAGAGCAAGAGAGCACAAGCAGGGGGAGCAGCAGAGGGAGAGGGAGAAGCAGGCTCCCCGCTGAGCAGGGAAGCCCTATGCGGTGCTCAATCCCAGGACCTTGGGATCATGACCTGAGCCAAAGGTAGACATTTAACTGACTGAGCCACCCAAGCATCCCAGCAAGAGCACCTTACAATCTGCTGGGCTATAATGGAAGCATTAACCAATGGTCATCCCAGTGCTGGATGGCGAAACCGTACCCGCCCTGCTAACAGTCTTGTCTTACAATCACAATATGAATCTCTAGTATCATTCTGTGGTTCTTGAATATCAAACACTGATCCTCTTCCAAGGTGAAGTGCTGCTTGAAGGAGGGAGTTCTCTTGTGAGACCATTTCTGCTATCTATTTTAAGTCAAACATATATCTCATGAAGTCAAAATTGTTCAACTAATATTGACTGAACACTGGATTTGTGCTTGATTCTGTGTCCTGAGATACAGAAAATGAATCAGCCATGGTCTCTGTCCTCATGGGGATGACAGTCTATCCTGAGTACAAACACAGGCATGGTGGGTGGTGCAAAGGAGAAGTGCAGGATGGCATTGGTGAGGCCGGGACTGGGAGGAGGCTAGGGAGGCACTCATGAGACCCCGAGGGTGAATGTCCCCTTCTATGTTGCGTCCTAGACACCTCCCCTTGCCCACCCTAATCTCCACTCTGGCAGTCAGAAAGTCAAAGTGAAAGGGAAACACTTCAAGTGAAGGCAAATCCTTGGGGTAAGATTCCCTGGTCGCTTGCTGCATCTTCGGACACTGAGCAGCTGAATCCCATTCCATTCTTTGGGTTTCAATGGAAAGGAGGGCTGATGTCCCACTACAGAAAACACCAAAGGCAAATATTCTTTTGCACCACTTTGAGAGTTAGTGAGCAGGCATATGACACAGGCTCAGCAGAGGACTCTGAATCTTAAAGGACTAAATTCAAACCACAGAGAAGGTGGAGACAATATATGGTGGCCAGCAGGCAGAAGCCACTGTGGGAGAAGTCCAGACAAGACTCCAGGTGTCCAGTGCCAGGACGGCAATGCTGCTGGTGGGATCCCAGTGGATCACTTCTGCTGCTCACTCTCCCTTGGTCCTTCCAATGCCAATGATCTAGACTTCCTATCAGTTCTATGAGCTACATGGTATCTTTCCAAGAAATGCTCTTTCTGCTTAAGCTGGTCTGGACTCAAATCATTACATCCAGTGACGAATTTAAGGTGTGTCATCATCAAATATGTTGAAGAATATTGCAATCCACCACACAGAACCCTTGTGAGATTCGGTGCCAGGATGTGGGACAATCTGACTGGGCGGGGAAATAAAAGACCAGCAGCAAAACATAAAGTAGAAGGCCTGGAGCATGAGAAGGAGGAGGAAGGACACTAAGCAGGGACTGAGCTGAGAGAACAGCCCCGAAAACAGTGAGGAATAGTAGGGCTTGTACAAAGGCATTGCCAAGGAAGACTCAAGCGGCTATGATGGCGGACCTATTGCGAGAAGGGAAGAGGAGGGCGACTGAAGTCTTAACGGGAATCGAATGTGTGCTAGCCTCTGCGCTGGGCATTTCCTACCTCTTCCTTCATTTGATCTTACAACACCCCTGTGCCTCAGATGGGATGAATCCTCACCTTAGAAATGAGAAGATAAAACGGAGAAGGTTAAATGGCTTGCCTAGCGACATGCAGAAGATATGTGGTTACGGATTTGAACTCAGACCTTCTGATTCCGAATCCAGTGTTCTTCCTTTGATGTTTTCAGGAATACGTAGACCCTGAGACTGGAAGTTTCAGCAGAGGGCTCTGCTGCGGATGACGGAGGTGAGCCCTAACGCTAAGACCAGTTTCAGGGCTCTCATAGGAAGGGACTGGAGAGTGAGTAGATGATGCCCAACAGAACACCCCAATTCAGAATAATCAAGTCCTTTTTGATTAGTCAGATAAGCAGCAAGGGCGGGGAATACTCGAGGCCACAACTCAAATCGTGGGGCTGGTGATGGAAAGATCCCCATTGTTTCAGTTCAGGATCAGTTCCAGAAAAGGACTAGCCCACAATTAAATATCCCGTGACCCCAACTGGGAGGAAAGGAAACACATGGAGCTGGAACCCCATGTGGCCTGACGCCAGCTCTCTGCGGGTTGAAGGAAACAGTGAGACGCCATCCTGGAGGCCCTAATAGGGTAGAACCTCAGGTCTTCTCACGGGAGGGTTGCAGCCTTTTGGGTGAAAGTAGAAAAAAAGAAGCAACCTGTGTCCCCGGAGCCTAAAGCTACCACTAAAGTGTCTGGTATGATAACCACTACCCACGCGTAGCTATCGAAATGGAAGTAGAAATTAGATGTGATTAGATTCCATTCCCCAATTACCCTAGCCACGTCTCTTTTCCTTTTTCTTTGTCTTTCATGTGCTCGTGGAGCTTAATGCCTTGTCAGGGAAGAAGATATTAATAAAAATCATATAATATGTATTTATGGTGTGATTTAAAAAGCAAAGTGTCTGCGTCTGTATTATTGTCCCCTGCTGACTTTATAGGTGTATACGCACCTTTAGAAAACATATAGTATGGGCTAATGTTTTGTTTTCCATGTCAGGGGATGTCTTTCTTTTTTCATCCCACAATATGTCTTGCAGAGTTAAGTGGGTTCACATCATCTTTTTTGAGTGAGACATCGTCGTCATTAGCATGAATACATCATTTCCCTCTGATGGACGTTTAGAATGCTTTGGAGCTTTGCTTTTGCATTGCAAACAAGGATGCAACAGGTCTATCTGTGTCCTTACTCACTAGCCACATTTCAAATGCTTAATAGTCACACTTGGCTCGTGGTTACCATATTGGACAACACAGAGATGAGACATGCCATCCTTGCAGAGAGTTCTATTGGCAGCGCTGGTCTAGAAAATAAGAATCAAGTGGATAGAATGGACATTCCTCATTTATATCATCTGGGACGAGTTGTGGGCCAGCAGGCTAGGAGCGATATGCAAAACAGATTGTTAACCACCTACGGATCCACCTTCTCCCCAACCTACACACACACCTTCCTCTGTTATTGATCTGTAAGTGTAATGAGGCCAAAATGCCAGGCACAAATGGTACAGCCAAGAATGATTTAATAGAAGTGTGGGCTCTCATGATGTTGGACTCCGTGTTGGGCAAGAGGGGTCAGACTACAGAGGTCACCCCAGGCTTCCAGGTGTGCTTAAGGATCAAGTTTGGACAGGTACATACTTGGGGTTTACACAACACTTAGCTTCATAATATATGGGCATAATATATGGGATACTTCGTTCTGTTCACACTTTGTTCTGCACCTTCCCAACTTACCCCAGCAATACCTGGCTGAAATTAAAAAAGAAGGAGAGGACAAAACAGAACAAAACAAAAGGAGAGGGCAGGGTCAGTCTTGAAATAAAGCAGCAGGCTGGGGAAGGGGGAGGTCGAAGCCCAGCAGAGATGACAATAGTGAGAGAAATAGGACATATATATGGGGAATAAGCCCTTACAAGGCATCTTCCAGATTTAGGAGAGATGATGGGCCATTATCCTTTCTTCTCCCATTTGTGCCCTGAGTCACAATTCCAAAGGCCCCCAAATATGGTGGCCTGGGACCTATGAGGTAACTTCTCCTTCCTGACCAGCTCCTTTGGGGGAAACAGGCAGTCCCCCTCTCTCCAAGTTTTCATCTCCCCCATAGTATAGTGTAACCGGGTGCCCCATATCAGCTCCCTTTCCCCTTTGCTCTCAGTACGTCTCTGACCATATCAATGAAATGGGACAGGAATCTGAAATATGCTCATGTGCACATCTATCTGCACATCTTCTACGGCACTTGTAAAGTTCTCAAGAATGTCATACTCCCTTCTCCACAACATCCTTGGCCATTCTGCTGATCTTAACCAGCAAAGACAATGAGGAACAGCTGCTCTGTGGAACCTACAAGCTAAAGTAGCCCAGATAAATTGAAATTGTCTGAGAATGGACTTGGAATCCTCAATCAGAGGGACACTTGGGTGGCTCCATTGGTTAAGTGTCTGCCTTGGGCTCAGGTCGTGATCCCAGAGTCCTGGGATTGAGTTCTGCATCAGGCTCCTTGCTCAGTGGGGAGCCTGCTTCTCTCTCCCCCTGCTGCTCTCCCTGCTTGTGCTTTCCCTCTCTCTCTCTCTAACAAATAAATAAAATCTTTAAAAAAAGAATCCTCAATCAGAAATTTAGGAACCATTTTCATGGAGGCAACAGTAGATCAAAATTCAAATCCCTCCCAAGTGTTTTTGGAAAAGTACCCATTTTACTATATTCCACACCCAAATCCTTTGCACATATCCTCTGCCCCCATCATCATGTTCCACTTTTCCAGAGCAAGCCAGAGACCCGAGAGATCAAGTAATGGCACTGGCAAGATCAGTTGGTACCAGACAACTCAAATTTTCCCTTGGCTACAGAGATCATCCAAAGCCCTCCATGGAGCCCGCTATTCTCCTAGCCCAGGCTGCAAGAGTCCCAAGAATTCCCTGAACATGACCCCTGGGAGAGATCTTGTTTACCTTGGGCAACCCAGACCAGGAGCAAGGTAACAGTCAAAACCAGGAAAATGAGTTTCATGAACGCTGGGAGCTCAGGAGGAGATTAGCAGGCTTGGAGGCTCTTGGGCTGGCAAGACAGGCAGAGATCTCCATGCTGGGCAGTCCAGACTGGTATTTATTGCCCTCAAGGAGCATGGTGGACCCATGATCAGTGAACCAGAAAGAAAACAGTCATTTCAGATTGGACAGATGGGCAAGTAGTCATCCACATTGGCGGACTGCGTCCTGAATACACCACCTTGTCTGCTCTTTCAGAGGAAGCCAGGACGTTAACAAAAAGAGGACTCAGCCTTGCCTCCAGGGAGGTTTATAATGCAACTGGGGAGCCAAGCAGGGGGAAAATGTTTTTACTATTATTTCATGTCTGGTAAAAGAAAAGAGAGAGAGCAATGAGACAGATAAGGAATGATACTTCTGTGTTCCTTGGGTTCCCTCCAGCAATGAGGATGCCCTATGATGTCCCATATGTTGACAGTTCATTTAAAGAATCGTAAGGGAAGGGCAGAAGCAGAGGGAAACATATACTGGCCCCATGGCCATCACCACTGGAAACTCAGTCATCTGCCTTTGGGAGCGCGATGAGCAGGAAGGCCACAGACCTTACTTTTAACAGTGTGTGTTGGAGAAGAACTGATAGCATCTTCCCAGGTGCCAAAGGAAGGACCAATTTGCTCCCGTGGTCCAAAGACAATAAGAGATGCACAGAGCAGAGCTACGCCGGCCAGAGCAATTCCGCCAAAGTCCAGTTATCTGCTGGCACGTGAGGAATAACAAAGCCTTTCCGGGGTAAGGCCCTCAGTTTGGGAGTGGAAGGAGCTCAGATACCTAAGGCCTGGTAGATGGATCAGAGAAGAGCCAAATGCTTTTTAGCACCACAATAGAAAGATCTATCATTTCCAAATGAGCAGAAACAGGGACACCCCAACAGGAGGACTATCGCCTTCCTGCTCTGGAACAAGCAGGAACAAAAACCTTGTTGTTTAACCCTGAAACTATCCCTGCTCCCCTTCCCCCAGGGGACTTACTTAAAAACAAGTCCTGGAAACCAGCCCCAGGTAACAAAGCCCAGATATAAGGGTGGCTCAGGCCAGGGGGAGACATCCGTTCAGTAGGGGGTTGCATACTGTCTCCCTAGCTACCAAGGAGTATGGGCCACGCCCTTTGGGAGCCTTTTGGGCGCCAATTCTAACAAGGTGATAGGCTAGGTCAAATGTCTACTATAGGGTAAATTGTAATTCAATTGGTCACTTATGTGGGACCTAACATGACTGTGGAGTTTCCTCTGTGTATTACAATCTCATTGGCCACCTGTGTGTGGCCAGACCCAGCCACATGGCCTTTGCCCTTAAAAGCTAGTCTGTGAAACAGAGAAAGGTCGCCCTCTCTTGTAAGAGGTGTAGCCCCAAACGTTCGGTCTGATTCTTGATGCTTGGAGCGGAATAAAGCTTTGCTTGACCTTCGCTTTATATCAATCTCGCTCCTTTAATCAGGGACCCATTATTGGGGGGCATATCAAAACCACTTATGTAACATAAAAATGCATACACTCTAAAAAGGTACATATTAAAACGTGAGAGGAGTTGCCTATGCAGGACATGGCTGGGAGTTGATTGTGGGGATAAAAATCAATAAATTAGTAAAAATCAAACAAGAGAAGGGCTTTGCCTAAGACCAACAATGACAAATTTGCTGTAAATAACTCAATCATTGCAACAGAAAACTCAAAGAAAAAAGTGCTCTTTGACAAGAAGCTTTCTTCTAAGGATTACTAGTGAGGACATCAGCCCGGTAGACTGGAACACATTTCCTTTCCTTCCAGAAAGGGTGGCTGAAAAGAAACCCAAGGTGCCACTTGAGTTCACAGGGCTCAGGGCAAAACCAAAGGCACAATTTCCTCCATTCTTGGGGAAAGAGACTGTTTCTAGAGTCGGGAAAGACTAGAAAGAGAGGTGAGTGACTCATGGGAGCCCCACTCCTAAAGAATCTTTAGTCCTGAAGGGACTTCCTTTGTACATCCAAAGAACACTTAAAGGCACAGAGCTTCTCCTACACTAAACTGTTTCGAGATCTCCTTCTCCTCCCATAAAGAACTTCATCATAACCCTGCGTGCTTGTTCCCGGGGATGCTGATTAGCAGACTAGTGGCCCTAATGCAGGAATGACCTGAATCCGTTATGTGCATTATTTAACACCATCAACACTGGTTTTCAGCTGTAGAGGAGACTCGCATAAAAAGACCGCTTCCATCTACATTTTGCTTCAGTTTGGGGGGGGTTGAGGGAAAAGGAAGATGGTAGGGAAAGAGTTTGAGACTCCTGGCCCCCGTGAGGCTTGGAGATTTTCTGGCTTTCTATCGTTATGTCTATTACTTTCCAGCCCGCTGGCTCCTGGTGCTACGTGTGGTTAGGGATGGCCGTGGTCATGCTGGCACTTTTTCTTCAAGTATCTTGAAATGATGTGCGACCATCTATCACCAGGGCCAGTGTGTGGGAATTAAAAAAAAAAAAAAAAGAATGCTTTGAAACCAAACAAATCTGGATTTAAATCCTCACTTTACCACTTACCAGCCATGTGACTTTCTTAAAAGTTTTTATTTAAATTCCGTTAGTGAACATACAGTGTAATATTAGTTTCAGATGTATAATACAGTGATTCAGCACTCCCTTACAACACCCCTCGCTCATCCTGGTGAGCGTGCTCTAACCCCCATCACCCATTTCACCCCCCACCGTCCCGCCCTGTGACCATCTGTTTGTTCTCTAGACTTAAGTCTGTTTCTCCATTTGCCTCTCTCTTTTTTTCCGCTTTGCTGCATTATTTTTTCTTAAATCCCGCATAGAAGTGAAATCATATGGTTTGTGTCTTTCTCTGACTTATTTGGTCTAGCATTACACTCCCTTTTTTTTTTTTAAGATTTTATTTATTTATTTGACAGAGAGAGAGAGATCACAAGTAGGCAAAGAGGGGGAAACAGGCTCCCTGCAGAGCAATGTGGGGCTTGATCCCAGGACCCTGAAATCATGACCTGAGCCAAAGGCAGAGGCTTAATCCACTGAGCCACCCAGGCGCCCCGCATTACACTCTCTAGCCACATCTGCAAATGGCAAGATTTCATTCTTTAGGGCTGAGTAATATTCATCTATATATATATATATATATCACATATATATATATATATATATATCACTATCCACGTGACTTTGAACAAACCAGTTAATGTCTTTGAACCTCAGTTTGTCGTTCCTAATACAGAGACAACGCTGCTGAGCCCAGAGGTTTGCTGTGAAGATGATTAAGGTAATATTTGTTAAGCCCTTAGAACAGAGTAGAAGAGTCTGGCACACAGAAGAGCCCTGCTGACTGGTCACTGTCAGTATCTACCAGGAATTCTCATCTGCCTTGACTTCTTGGAGCGTTTGACGGTTGACCTCTTTCCTCCCTGCAGCTCTCCTGGCTCCTCCCTTGTCAACAAAGTCAGTGTTCCAGAAAGGGGGCAAAGATTGTCAGCGATCCTGAGATCTCTCTGCCCCCTGTGCTTTTTCAAATCAAGGTTGAAAATTTCAAAACTACCTAAACTAATTTCAAGTCTAAGATCCAGAGTGTTTACCCAGAATGCAGGCTCAAGGACAGCTCTGTCTTCTGGGTCTGAAGCATATACAATGTATATCTTTCCTTTGGCGTATATCTTTCCTTTGGCGTGCTCTCGCTCAGGGGAAAAGAGTCATCAGAGCATGCTTCCAAGGGTATCCCTGTTTCTAGCTCTCTTGGGCCTCCCAAGATGACTTCACTGGCTACTTTACTGTGGCCCAGACATTTCTAGAAGCTGCTCTTTCTCTCAATGCATCATTTCATTTGCCTTCTTTCCCAGGAATCGACCACTGCTGTCTCCAGGTCGGGTCATGTTTCCATCCCTTCTAGAACATCTTTCTCTAACTGCCCCCACCCCACAACTTATCCCCCCTGTGCAGGCCATTTTCAGTTTTCTGTGAACTGGTGTTCAGGACATAATGGCGGAGGAATTATCTAAGGGCATTCCTGTACCTAAAATGCTTACAGCTTCTACAGGAAAATGGAAAGCAATCATTTTTAGATGAACTTCCAAAAACATTTCAGAAATGTTTGCTAAATGAATCAGAGCTTGACTGAGCATCTACTATGAACAGGGTACTCTGTTGAGCATCAGAAATACAAAACTGTGTAAGATATTGTCCCCTAATAGCGAACTGCATTAGAGTAAAGGAGGTTACGACACAGTGGTGGGGTGAAGGAAGGCCTGGGGGGAGACTCTTGGTGGCTTAGAAGAACAAAGGTTTATTTTCCACTCGTGCTGCGTGTTCACTGCAAGCTGGTGGAGACCCTGCTCCGCATCTTCTCACTCAGGAACGCAGACTGATGGATAGCTCCTCAATGGTTACTGATCACCATGGCAAAGAAAAAACAGCTCTGGTGGGTCCTGAACTGCTCCTTACATGCCTGGACCTTGGAAGTAAGAGGCAGCGTGTGTAACTCCCTGGGTTACAACCGTGACATGGCCCCACCCAACCACTAGAGGGCCAAGAAGTATGATCCCACCACAGGGCTGGAGTCCCAGAAAGCATCATCACAGTGGTCAGGAGGAATGGCCACATACAGTTGTCTGTGCTGCATCAAAGTAAAATACAAAGAACAAACAAAAGAAAATTCCAATAGAATAGATAATGGACAACCAACAAAGTCCAGGGTGGTCAGCAAAGAAAGCTTGGTGGAGGAACTTCCAGGAGCCTTGAAGGAAGACAGGTTTCAGAGAAATGGCAGAGGGGAGGGTGTGAGAGCTTACTGAAGGTAGGGGTGTGGTGGGAACAGAGCAGTGGCAGCTGGCATGCTTGTGAGCCGTTTGGAAACTGGAAAATACACTGCATGCCTATAGCTGGGTGTTCATTCACCATATAATGTTGCAGAATCGCATAGCCATAAGAATTTTAAAGTCTTGAATGCAAATATAAGAAACTTAGACTTGGTTCTGGGGTCCAGATCGGAAAATTGAGGGAGGCTGAGACGGTAGGGCTCTGGTCCCTCCTTCCTTCTCCCTTCCAGCTTTAACCTGAGCGTCTTTCCTTTGATCTGTTTGATTCATGGAATTCCATGCAAGTTTTTGTTTTTTTGTTTTTTAAGATTTTATTTATTTATTTGACAGAGAGAGATCACAAGTAGGCAGAGAGGCAGGCAGAGAGAGAGAGAAGGAAGTAGGCTCCCTGCTGAGCAGAGAGCCCAATGCGGGGCTCGATCCCAGGACCCTGAGATCATGACCTGAGCCGAAGGCAGCGGCTTAACCCACTGAGCCACCCAGGTGCCCCAAGTTTTTGTTTTTAAAAAAGTATTCTGCTGTCTGGTCCACCCCAGTGGCTCAGTGGGTTAAAGCCTCTGCCTTTGGCTCAGGTCATGATCCCAGGGTCCTGGGATCAAGCCCTGCATCGGGCTCTCTGCTCAGTGGGGAGCCTGCTTCCTCCTCTCTCTCTGCCTGCCTCTCTGCCTACTTGTGATCTCTGTCAAATAAACAAATAAAATCTTTAAAAAAAAAAAAAAACTTTCTGCTGTCTTGCTGTCAACAATAGGGAGCTTTTTTTTTTTTTTCATGTTTGAGCGTAGATTCTTCGAATTCAGAACTAAGAGGCTGTCTCATCTGTGCTGTATCAAAAGCAAAAATTCACTCTAAACAGCCCTCACCTTCTCTCTCAAAACACTTCCAGTGATGGGAAAATTAGTACATGGCAACATAGCACATCCCATCCCTGGACTCCTGTCATGTTAGGAGGTCGTTTCCACTGCACCAGAATATACCTTCCACAACGTTTCCCCATCATCCCGATTTCTGCCCTTGAACAGCTGCAGAGAGGGAAAGCAGAAACAGCTCCGTGTCAAATACTGGAAGACAGCTACCGTGGGTCTCTTGGGTCTTTTCTTCCCCCGCTCACCATCCCAAATTTCTTCTCTCCACACTGAAAGCAGGGCAGCATGCTCTCTTCTTCTGGTGAGATCTCTCAACATACTTCTCATCCTTGGAGAGGATTAAATCCTTGGAGGATTTAATAAAGGAGATGTTTAAAAAAGGAGACGGCCCAGTAGCTTGCTTATACAAGTCCTCCCTCCAAATGAGAATATATTCTGGGTCTGGGAGAAAACTTATGTGGTCCTTTGATGTGAACCCCCACTAGTAACCAGGAACCTAAGAAAACCAAGGCACAGGTCAGATCAGGTAGGATCCTGTCGTGGTTAAGAGCCAAGGCATTGAGAGTAGACCTAGCCGGGCAATCTCCTAGGTCTGCCCCCCTATTAAGTGTGTGATACATACATCACTTAGCTTCCTTGAAATTTTTCTATCAATCAAATAGGTTGTTTTAGGTCCTGGAGGCTGAATCTGAAAGAGGGATTTGGGTGCACGTGATTTCTTAAGGAAAAAGGAGAGTGAGGGAACAAGACAGGACAGGAGAAGGAGCTAAGGAAGGATGTGATCCCAGCTGGAGAGCATCTTCAGTCTAACCTCACAGGGAACCTGCAGTGTGAATTGTACCAGAGCTGGTCCTGCCTTGAGGCAAGGAGACCCTCCTCATGTATTTCTGTATCAGTCTGTCTTGGTGACACACTGCCCCTGAGGGGAAGGTGCTAGAAGCCTCAGGGCAAAGCAGCACCCAATGCCATCTGTCCAGGGGCAGTTCCGCTGAAAAGGGGGCAGCTGGGACCCTCACAGCAACACCCAATGCAGCATGGGGAATGGGTGCCCTAGGCCACAAAGGAGCCTGGTCAAAGCATCAGCAACATCCATCACTGCTGATAATAATATCAGTAATAAAACAATAGCATATATTGCAAAAAATCATTGTGTCAGTTAAACAAAGTGGCAAACACTCTCTCCTAGACCAAAACTCTGCTCAGCCTCCCCTGAACTCTTTCTCAATTGGGTCTCAACTTTTAGGCTTCCTGGTTTGAGAAGCTATTAAGGCCATGACAGTAGAATAAGATACTGTTTTTAAAAAGAAGAAAAAAATGAATGAGAAAAAAAACTTGAGTGAATAAAAGTACAAAAACAAAACTCCCAGATATTAGATTAAATGAGAGAGATCAAAACAGTAGGGAAAAATGGAAGAAAATGAGAGACTTAGACAGGGAATCCCACATTGGAAAAAAGAGAATTCCAGAAATTGGGATCAGGAAACACAAAGGGCAGGAAATCATCAAAGACATAAGTCAAGAAAAAAATGTCCTAGAATTGAAGGGCCTATGTTCCCAGACTGATGGGGAGAGCTCAGCAGAACTGATTAAATAATCCTACAAAAATATTAGAACCATCATCATGAAATTTCAATACCCTATAGTGAAGAGAACATCATAAAAACTTTCAGAGAGAAAGTACAGTTTATATACAAAAGATGAGCTTCAGAAGGGCCTCCAATTACTCCGTGATGATCCTAGTTGTAGGAAGGCCATGGAGTGGCCTTTTGAGAGGAAATCATTTCCAATATGGAATGCGCTACCATGCTATTAGCTAAGTGTGAGATTGGTCCCCCAAGGTCAGACAGTTTCCAGAAGCCATTAGGAGGTGCTCTGCCAAAAGTAAAGGACTAGATTAGGAAAGGCCTTGGATCCAGAAAGCAGGTGTTCTTCTCAGGAGGAAATCAAAGAGAATCTTCCAGGGTGATGTAAATGGAGACCCAGGAGGACCCCAGGTCAGCAGGCATGGAGGCACCCACCTCAATGAGGAGTAGGTGCAGGGGTCTGGGGGCCAAGTCTCCAGGCAGATAAAATTGATAAGATACTAATGAGTCTGGACATACTCAGAAGAGATGACAGATAGCTAAATTCTCTTTTTTCAGAGCAGGAATTCAATGGGTAATACCTAAAACTAAAAAAAAAAAAAAAATAACCATAGCAAGTAAGCATCTTATTTATAGATATGGAAGTGACATCCAAAGAAACAACCAGAAGATATGAACGTGGTTGTCTTTGGAGAGCAAGAAATGGAGAAAGAGAGATGTGAGGCACATATACTTTCTTATTCAAAAGCTGACTCTGAAATAAGTCTCTTATGCAAAGCTGACTCTGAAAAGCATCTGGGTGTGTAGGTTTGATGAAAATTTCAACTAAGTATAAAAATTAGGGGTGCCTGGGCTCAGTGGGTTAAAGCCTCTGCCTTCAGCTCAGGTCGTGATCTCAGGGTCCTGGGATAGAGCCCAGCATTGGGCTCTCTGCTCAGTGGGGAGCTTGCTTCCCCCTCTCTCTCTGCCTGCCTCTCTGCCTACCTGTGATCTCTCTGTCAAATAAACAAATAAAAATCTTTTAAAAAATTAAAATAAGGGGCGCCTGGGTAGTTCAGTTGGTTAAGCGTTCGTCATCATCTGCCAGGCTCTGTGCTCAGCAGGGATTCTGCTTACCCCTATCTCTCTCACCCCTCCCCTGACTCACTCTCTCTCTTTCCCTCTCTCTCGCTCTCAAATAAATAAACAAAATCCTTTTTTTAAAAATCTAAAATAATATACATGGAGAGAAACAATGGACTAAGAATTGGACCTGGAAATAAACACAATTTTCTGCTTAACTCTTCAGCTTCTATAACTATCCCAGAACATAGGACCCCCTTGTCACATTGTCTATGCCAGCTTTTTATTGGAGAGATAAATACATACATAATAATACATAATACATAAATACAATATGTGTTTCTAGTCATATCAGTGACAGTCCAGGAGGCAAGGAGCTATTTGCAAGCCTGTGTGCAGCCCAACAGGTAATCTTAGCATCTCCTCGTGTTAGTTGTGTGAATGGCTAATCACTTCACCTGTCTGAGTCTCAGTTTCCCTATGCATGGAATACAAGTGGCCATAACTACCTCTCAGGTTGGTCTAAAGGAATAGATAAGGGAACAGGTGCACCCAGCACATAGTAAGTCCATTTCCTCTCCTGTACGTACTTCCTTACCCAAGCTTCTTCTACCTGAGTTTGATTAGCTATACTAAGAGACAAATACAGAAAACAGCCAAAGGCATTTTAATAAAGCTCAAGAATCTGCAGAGGTCAGACTCAGGGCAGGGTCTTCTTCATTTTCGTGCCCTCTGGCATCGAGAATCTTTTTGCTTCTGCGACACATCTAGCTGGAACCTGGGCTTCAGATTGCCCGGTTTCCCACTCACACAGAGGTTCCCACTGTCAAGAAGAGGACAACGGCCATTTCAATAGAGATCGTCACAATAGATTGGACTCACAGCTTAGAGCCAGGAGTCCAAGATGATATTTAGGAAAAACTAACTTCTCCAACTGAGACTGACAGAAAATGAATTCAGTATTTTGCGAGCTGACAAGCGAAGACAGGGTCAAGCATTTAGCCTGCCTCTCCTCTCTGAACCTCTAAATCCAAACGTACCCAAATAGGAGATGCAGGGGAAGTTTCTCTTCTGTTAAGAGTTCAGCTCATAGGGGCCCCTGGGTGGCTCAGTGGGTTAAGCCTCTGCCTTCTGCTCAAGTCATGATCCCAGGGTCCTGGGATGGAACCCGGCATCGGGCTCTCTGCTCAACAGGGAGCCTGCTTCCCCTCCTCTCTCTCTCTCTCTCTCTCTCTGTCTGCCTCTCTGCCTACTTGTGATCTCTCTCTCTCTGTCAAATAAATAAATTAAATAAAGAGTTCAGCTCATATATGTTTATTAAAAAATAAAAAATTAATTAAAGAAAAAAAGAGTTAAGCTCATAAATGAATACTCTTTCCTACACATTTGGATGGCCTACCCCCTGCCTTCCTTCAAGTCTCTGTTCAGATGTTCTCTTTTCAGGGAGACATTCCAGTAATATCCCTTTTTGAATTGCAAATCTGCCTCCCTTGGCATTTGCTGCCTCTTTCCTACTTAACTCTGTTCACCGCCTTCCCCACAGAACCAAGAGAACAGAGATTAGGCCTGGTTAGTTGGTTGGTTGGTTGGTGGTTGGTTCATTGGTTAGTAGGTAGATAAGTTGGTTGGTTGGCAGTTAGTTGGTTGGTTGATGGATTGCCCGGTTAGTTGGGTGGTTCACTGCTCTGTCTGCGGCACCTATCCCAGTATTTATTGAACAAATAAATTATTTAACCAAAAAAAGGCATATTCACTACCCCCAAAATTCAGCTGCAGTCATGGGAAGGAGAAGGGGAACAGGTAAAAGGAGAGCCCCTGGAAGACTAAACATTTACCCCAAGCAGAATAAATTCATCTAAGGGCTGCTTTAAACTGGAAAAGATGGATATAATTATCTTCTGAGTTTATGTACCATGGCACCCACCCACCCAGTGCCATGTCAACCTCCAACTGTCCCATCAGTGGGAGGGAAGTTCCTGGAAAATTCAGATGAGTTCTAGAAAATAGAGAAGCTACATTTGTTGCACAGCAGAATTTCAGTCTTGACCCCTCAACCTAATATAGGATTTCAAATTAGGAAATGAGTAAATTGGGGACACCTGGGTGGCTCAGTCAGTTAAGCATCAGACACTTGATTTCAGCTCAGGTCATGATCTCAGGGTTGTGAGACTGAGCCTTGTGTCTGGCTCCGTGCTGGGCGTGGAGTCTGTTTAAGAGTCTCTCTCTCTCTCTCTCTCTCTCTCTCATCCTCTGCCCCTCCCCCACCCTGACTTTCCCTTTCTCTAAAAGAGAAAAGGAAAAAAGAAATGAGTAAATTAGAACAGAATTAATAAATGGTGGAGCAAGGTCTAACTCGGGATTTGGAGGTGCTTCCCTCTTCCCCACGTGAGTGGTGTTTCATGCATGTGTCTACCATGAGCAAACACAAGCCGTCCATTCAGACCCTGACCCTGTCGAAAGATTGGAGTGATGCCGGGGGTGGCAAGAGTAGAAGCTTCTGTCAGACGGGAAAGAGGACTTGGTGCTAGCACCCTGGGCTGGGCGAGTTTGACAAGGACTCTTCGCTACTTAAAACCTTTCCAAGGCTATGGTACAGGGTCTGGCACAGACAGGCAATGGTGGTTGTGAGATCCTGTCTTCCCTAAGGCAGCTATGAATGGTGTGAAAGCCAAGTGATTTCAGGGACTAGTGTGAGAAAAGGTCGCTATTGCCTCCCTTGTTTCTTGCTTTCTCTGTCCTCCCCCACTCTCCTCACACACCAGACCTCCTTCCCTGACCCCTGGAGCTGACCAAAGAGAGGAGGTCTTGGGGGAGTGGGGGCTGACAGAAAAATCTGGAATTTACCCTTGGCACGTAAGGCTGGGTGCCAGCTCTCCTCTTATCAGGGCTTAGAAAATAAAGAGGTTACATTTGTTGCATCAAATTTCAGACTGTTCCACGTTGAGCCCTCAACCTGATTTATTATTCTAAACCAAAGAATGAGACATTGAAATTCAGAGGAGCCAAATCATTTGCTGAGGATGTCCCAGAGCTGACAAATGGTAGGGCAGGATCTCTCCCGGGATTTGGGGGCTCTTCCTTCTTTCCCAGATGAGTGGTGTTTCACGTTGCCACCCCGCCAGCCCTTCCTCCCAGGCGTCGGAGTGCCCTGGCTGAGATCCACTCTCTACCCTATCCCTCCCCTGAAGAGCTCTGGGTTACCTGAAATGACCTGGGACAAGAGCACCAGGACAGCCAAAGTTGGCATAAAAGGGCTTCGTCACTTCAGGCTCAGAGACCAGTCTCTGGTCGGACGAAGTGACAAGCCAAGGAGGAGAGGTCTGGACTCTCAGCTCCTTCTAATCAACTGGAACACACGCCATTTACACCCGCCTCAGTTTCCCAGGTTGTGCTCCATCCTGGAACAGCCTGCGTCCCTCAGAGCTCTCAGTCATCACCCTGACCTCACACCCACAGTGGGACCAACACCCCAGAGCTGACACGCCCCCCTCTATCCACTTTCACCTTTTAGAGACCAGCAAGGAGAAATCCCACAACAGCCAGAAGGATTGTTTTAATATATGTCAGCCCTCTTTATAACTCAACTTAAAACCCTCCAAGACTCCACTCATACACAGTCTTTATTTACTATGGCCCCGGAGTCCTGCATTATCCAGTCTAGAATTCCACCATTACCGCAGCTGGAATGTACGTGAAGTAAGCTCCTTTTTTCAGACGTAGTTTTCCAATTTGGGAGCAAAAGAGCAGAGAAGGAAAGACATTCATTCAGACCTTGGGAGGAATATGTCTATCAAATTTTTTTCCTCTCTAAGTGGCCCCACCATCCCCTGCTCTGTGTCAGGGAGGATTTGGGTATTGAGGGGGAGAGAGAAGTGAAAATATTCAGTTCCCGGTGCTGGCTCACCGGCAGTGGGACCCAGGGAGGGACACTGGTTCCCTCTCTGGGCTTCGGTCTCACCGATGAGCAGATTGGAAGAGCTGGGTTGTAGGGATCAAGCCAGTCCTCATACTCCGTTGTTCTCTGGATGCTGAAAATCAGGGCGAATTGGAATGCTACTGAACGTCATGTTTTTGCCAACAGAGGTCCTGTCTTTTCACTTTTGCTGGGAATGCAATGTCTGGAACAAACAGTACGGGTCATCAACAGTACCCTGAACGGGAAGAGTGGTCGTATTTTGAGGAGTCCAGAGAGGCTGGCGCTTCCGTGTTTGTGTAAAGACCAGGTTGCCTGCCCCTGACACTTGTGGTTTCTTCATCACCTTAAGGTACCCCATGGGCTACCAGCTCCTCCCACAGTGCACCTGTGGTCGCCGGCAGATGCTGCCTCTGATAACACCGGCATCCCCAACAAGCTGGTGTTGGAGACCCAGGCAAATGTTTTAAGGGAGGCACCCCAGCCTGAGTATCTTTCTGGAAAAGCTATAAACAGCCCCTCATTACCACTACCAACAGCTGCCCATGATCTCTTCTCGCAGTCGGCTTCGTGGAATCTTGGAGCTGTCCAGACCACAGTGGCATTCAGTCCTAGAGGCTTCTGTGCAGCCCAAAGCATGCCCGGGTCCCACTTGGGGCATTTCCCAACATTAACCCTTAGCACCTCTCATTTCCATATTTATTCAAGACTTGAAAGATGAAACAGAAATGTCCTCTTTTTCAACAACTTCCTTGGCTGGAGTTGGAGATGGGGGCAGATGGGCTAGAAAATGCGATCCTTCTTTTTTTTTTTCTTTCTTTTTCATGTGTTCAGAGGTCATTTCAACGTCCCAAAGAAAGCAAGTGAATACACTAAAAGCTTGCGTGCCTCCAACACGCATGCACTCTCCCCCCACTCCCCAACCCCCCAACCCCCACTTCTGGTGCTGCTTGGGTGCTCGCTCAGGGAGGACTTGGGACACCTCTTTGGTCAAGTGACACCTGAGACTCTGGCACTCACCATGACCATCGTAAAGCCCAGAGAAGGAGTCAAGACTGAGAAACAACGGTCCTACTAACTTGATGGTGGTGAGGCAGGATGGTTCACGGTGCAGTTTAAGATTAAGAGGCTACACCACTCAGTAAACTCATGAAAGCCCATTGTCAACGACAGGGTTGGTCTATGCGGCAGATCAGGTTCCAATTTGATGGGCAGCCAATCAATGAAGCAGACCCATGCGCAGCTGGAAACAGAGGATGAAGATACAACTGATGTATTCCAGCAGCAGACAGGTGTCTACTAAGAAGGGAACCTGCTATTTTACTCGAAGATTCAACTCTGTTCTTCCAGACCAGGAAGACATTCTCCATGAGAGAACTGCGATTTGGTTCCACCACATCCTGACTTAGTATCATTTTCTTGATTCTTTTATTGTCCCCTTCCCCATTCCTTTATTGTACATGAGGTGACTATGTACATGCACAAGCATATTGCATTTTCTTAAACTAAATGGCCAAGGGTGTGTTTTAATCGACATCAAATAGAGAAGGGATCCGGAAAGTACCCCATAATATGGAGTATTTTCTGTCTGTATTTAGCATCTGTGAAAATACCCCCTCTCTCTATTCGTGGCATGTTCATTCAGCTCTTATCTTTTTATTCTGGTAAGTTATTTTTCTCTCACTGTATAACAACAAAAACAAAAAAAGAGCAACATAAAAATCCTTACATACCTTGTTCAATTGGAGAATTTTAATGGTTTTCATTTATCATTATAAAACCAAGGACAATGTTATAACTTTTTTGTACATAGCTGTTATATGTAAGGCAATGTCTTTAAGCATGGATGAATTACTCTAAAAGAAATGAATCCTAGATCATTTTCCCTTCAAGTCAAGCATCCTGTTGTTTAAACAAACTTCTTGCTAAAAAAGAAAAAAAGAGAGAGAGAGAGAGAAAGTTTGCATGCCTAAATGACCTGTAGCACATTTTTTTTTTTCTTTAGGAAAGAAGGAACAAGGGCACAGATGTTTCCATTTGGGCAGAAACAACAATGTTCCTTGTTCATTGTCATAAACACCTAAAGATACATTAATGTCTTAGTAATAATAAACTTGACATGATGATGTATCTGTCTCCCAGAACTGCCACTGCAAAGGACCACAACCTGGGTTACTTAAAAGAATAAAATTTGTTTTCTAAGATGTTTAATTTATATATTTGAAAGAGAGAGAGCATGAGCAGGGAAAGGGCAGAAAGAGAAGGAGAAGCAGACTCTCCACTGAGCTGCGAGCCCCATTTTGGGGCTCAATCCCAGGACCCCGGGATCATGACCTGAGCCAAAGGCAGACACTTAACTGACTGAGCCACCCTCTTTTTTTTCTGCAAGGTGCCCCTCCCTTTTTTCTCCCCTTTTTTAAAGAGTATTTATCTATTTATTTCAGAGAAAGAGAGAGCAGAATTTTCTTCTCTCACACTTCTGGAGACGAAGTTCAAAACCAGTGTTGGCAGAATCACTTCCTCCTTGGGGGCTCCAAGGGAAAAATCTGTTCTGTGCTTCTCTCCTAGCTTCTGGCGGTTGCCTAGTGTCCCCTGGCCTGCAGCTGTGTCACCCCAGTCTCTGCTTCCATTGTCACATGGCTTCTCCCTGAGGGTCTCTGTCCAAATTTTCCTCCTTTCCCCGCCCAGTCCAATCCAGTACAACTTCACTTTAATGCAATTACATCTGCAAAGACCCTATTTCCTGATAAGTCACATTCATAGGTGCTTAGCGTTGGGATTTGAACATCTCTCTTTTGGGGGCTGGGGCGGGGGCAGGGGGCACATGCAATTCAATCCACAACAGACAGCTTTTTAAAATTCTTATTCTGAATAATATTGAACACCTTTTCACATGTTCACATGTCTTTTAATTCTTTTTTGGGAATTGTCTATTCGTATTTTTGTCCATTGTCTTTCAGACTTCTACACCAGCTCCCTTGTGGACCCCACTACCATCCTGAACAGATCTTCACTTTCCCAGCTCCTTCTGCAATTGAATAGAGTTTAATTCTGGGACGCCTGAGTGTCTCAGTGGGTTAAGTCTCTGCCTTTGGCTCAGGTCATGATCTCAGGGTCCTGGGATGGAAACCCACATCGGGGTCTCTGCTAGGCAGGGAGCCTGCTTCCCTCTCTCTCTCTCTCTGCCTGCCTCTCTGCCTACTTATAATCTCTGTCTATCAAGTAAATAAATAAACTCTGAATAAAGTTTAATTCTCATAATAAATTCCTTGGCCCCTAATACTGATAACGGTTCTGCTCCTTAACAGATCGAACCTCAAGGAACACACTATTTAAAGAGATGAACCTCCTTAACGGAAGTGAACACGGTAGTGGCAGGTTTCTAGCCTGTAGGCACTGTGTCCCTTTCTCCCCACTGACTCCTCTTCATCATCAAGGTTTCAGAAGGAGTTGTTTGGAGGGTTCTGGGTGGCACAGTTGGTTGGGCCACCGACTCTTGGTTTCCGCTCAGGTGGCGACCTCTGGTCCTGATATGGGGGCTCTGGGATCATGTCCCATGTCATCAGTCCCACACTGGACTCTGCACTCAGCCGGGAGTCTGCTTGGGACTGTCTCTCTCTCCCTCAGCCCCTCCCCACCACACTCCCTAGCTCACTCTATAAAATAAATAATCTTAAAAAAAAAAAAAAAGTTGTTTATACTTCCTGACCTCATTATTTCTATTTTTCAGTCTTCAACCTCCTCATTCTGTTGCCCCTACGGAAATAGTTTTGGAGTCATTTTGTCTTGTAAACCCTATATATGCTTTTGTACCCTTGACGCCAGTGAGGGTAGCATCTAGTCAGGAAATGGAAGGCAACAGGACGTTTAACTCCAGGAATTGGTCACACGTTGTTGGAAGACTGAAAGAACAAGAGAACCCTGAAAACAGAAGAGTGACTACAGAAAGAAAGGGAGACAAAGGGACTTTCCGGACCTGGGAGTTCAGAGGAGGGACCCCAACAGCTGATTCCTGGATCTCTGGGGAAGGACTCTGCCCCGGGTCCAGAAGACCTGCCCCCAAGGGTAAAAGGCACACGGCGCGGTTGGCCCTCGGATGGCGGAGGGCACCGCCAGTCTGGTGCTGGGAGCTTCATCTCTCACCGTTCTCCCGGTTTCCCTCCGGTCACATCATATTTCTCACTCTCATCCCCAACGTAAGCCTCAGGGCCGACTTCTTCTGCCTGGGACTCCAGGTGGGCTCACCTGCAGGTGCCCTCACCCTCTGGGCGAGGTCTCCCCAGTCCCTCTGCGGTCCGCGTGCGTGGCGCCCCCTGGCGGTCCTTCGGTGCAGGCGGTTTAGAGCTGGTGGAAGGACCTTGGACGCGGTTGCCAGCCCCCCTGCCCGCCCCCTCCTACTCCACTCCACCCCCACTGACCAAATGACCGCAGGAGGCGTGCCAGCTCAAAGTGTGTGGCTGCAGACCCTGGGCTCCGGGAGCGCGGGGGCTGAAGCCGTGGGCGGCTGAGGGCACGTGCGGGTGACATAGGTCCCGCTGAACAAAGGGACCTCCAGCCAGAGACCGGAGCCCTGTCCCATTCGTTTTGCCATCCCCTCGGACTTGCAGCCTCACCTTGGGCCACTTCCAGCCATGAAGCTCCTGTTGCTGACTCTGGCCGCTCTGCTGCTCTTGTCCCAGCTCACGCCAGGTAACCTGGACCCCCTTGGGGAGGGGCAGGGTGTGCAGACTGAGACCTGGTCCTGGAATCCCCAGGCCCGGGAGGTTGGGCTGCCCAGTTTCGGGAGCTCCCCTTTTGGAAGCACGGAGAGGAGGCGCCCTCGCCCACAGCTGGTGCCAGAGCTTAGGTGCCAACCACGACACCTAGAGCTTCTGGCCCAGCCGTGCCATCCATCTGCGCTCTCTCAGGAAGCAGGTGCAGGGTCTTGCACCTGAAAAAGAATGGAAGGGGTGCGCGGGAGAAGCAAGAAGAAGAGGGCAACCGTGGACCTTTTAGCAATAGTCCCCAGAATGTTCTCGGCTTTGTAAAGATCACAACCACCTCAACCAGAGAGAAAAACTCACATACACTGTTGCTGCCTCTGTGCCAGACCCTGTGTGGGAGCCTAGGGCCACAGAGATAAATGACAATGGCCCTGGGGGAGACAACGAAGGACATTTACGACCCAGGGTGGCATGAGCTCTGACAGAGGGGGTCTAGGGATCTGAGGTGCACATGGGAGGGACCAGCCCGGTCTGAGGGCCAGGAGAGTCCTCCTGACGGGATACCCTGAGTCCTGAAAAGTATGCTGAGATTAGAAGGAGACAGAGAAGAGAAGGAAGCAGGAAAGGTGGCCCAGACAGAAATCAGCTTTTGCAAAGAAAGATCCAGCTGTGGAAGAGAGCATGGGGCCTTCAGAAAACTGGCACACCACTGGGGCAAGGGGCATGGTGAGGGGGAAACTGAGGAAACATTCAAGGTCCAGGTCTGGAGGGGCCTTGTCTACCAGATGAGGGGGCCATGGGAAGACTAACCGGGTTCAGGCCATGTTCAGACTTGCCCATCCCCCACCCCACTTCTGGCCTCACTATCCGCCCCTCCCGTTCAGCTGGCTGAAGCTTCCCCCAAATGTGACAAAATAGTTTTTAATATCTTTGATGAATTTTTATTCATTGCAATCTTTATTGCTGCAGAAAGTCAAGTTGTCCCATCTTTGACTTGTGGTAGCCTTATTACATATATCCCTGCTGGTTTGTGATAGTTTCCTTGTGAGAAAACCCAGCTTAGAGACACCACAAGAAACACATTTGCAGTCCGATGGAGTTAGACATATTAACTTGGCACAAAGGAAAATACACTATAAAGGAACTGTGGGACAAAAGACGGAACAAATAAGGTTTTTATAGGATTAAAGAGAGGGACGGAGTTTGGGTAAAATGTAAACGAAGTTATGTGTTTTGTTTTGTTTCAAGTTTTTATTTAAATTGTAGTTAACTTACAGTGTAATATTGGCTACAGGAGTAGAATTTAGTGATTCATCACTCACATACAACACCCAGTGCTCACCACTTAAGCCACTTAAGCCACTCCTTAATGCTCATCACCCAGTTAGCCCATTCCCCCCCCCCAAAAGCCCGTCGAGCAACTCTGTTTGTCTTCCATAGCCAAAAGTCTCTTATGATTTGCTCCCCTCTCTCTTCTTTTTTTCTTTCCCCTATGTTCATCTGTTTTGTTTCCTAAATTCCACATATGAGTGAAATCATACGACATTTGTCTTTCTCTGTGAAGTAATGTTTAATAGACTTCATGTGAAAAGGGTTTAACACCAGGCCAAGACTGAGAAACGGATTCAGGGTTTCATTTCCATGGAAAGTACAAAATGAAGAGAGATGTGGAATTTTGTATCCCAAAATCCCTTCTCTGACAATCTGCTCTTGGCTCTGAAATCAAGGATACTTTTCTGTTTTGAGAGAATGGCTCCTCAGGAAAGAATGTAATGTTCCAGTCCTGCCCCTATGATTTCAAACACAAAATTTCTGAAAGATGTGACTTGAGACTTTGTCCTTTTGTTAAGTGACAAAAGCAGTTTCACTGGTTTGTAGCTGGTTATCTGGGGTGACAAGACATTCTAGGCTCATCTTGTACAATTCCTGCCCGAGGTCTTGAAATCTTCATTTCTTCAAGAAGCTCTGTGGTTTTTGTTGTTGTTGTTGTTTTTCTAAATAGGGAAGTGGTACTTCAGAACCGTGATCTAGATGCTAAAGATATTCAATCCTACTAAATTAGTCTTTCATTCCACGTCTTTTCAGTAGACAGAACTGGGTGGGAAAATCAACACATTGAATACATATAAAATATCTCATGAATTCATATTAATACTTCCTATTCAAAGTGACCTTGATTAGACATGATAGGGCACACTTAATGAGTAATATTCCTTTTTTTTAAAGATTTTATTTATTTATTTATTTGACAGAGAGAGAGAGAGATCACAAGTAGGCAGAGAGCAGGCAGAGAAAGAGGAGGAAGCAGGCACTCCGTGGAGCCCAATGCAGGGCTCAATCCCAGGACCGTGGGATCATGACCTGAAGTGAAGGCAGAGGCTTAATCCATTGAGCCATCCAGGCGCCCCAATGAGTGCTATTCCTATCAGGAGAAAAAGCACCACTAACAAAAGTGTGCACCCGGGACCAGAGTCCTGTTGGGAATATCCAGGAAAAGCCACCGGAAATAAACTCATGAGTGTTAGAAGTCAGACTATATGGTTCACTCAACAAATGCTTTGGTTGCTTACGTGGATGCCTTCACTCACACACACACACATCAGAACGCTTTCTGAGGGGGCATCTGGGTGACTCAGTGGGTTAAAGCCTCTGCCTTCAGCTCAGGTCATGATCCCAGGGTCCTAAGATCGAGCTCTGCATGAGGCTCTCTGCTCTGCGGGGAGCCTGCTTCCCTTCCTCTCTCTCTGCCTGCCTCTCTGCCTACTTGTGATCTCTGTCTATCAAATAAATAAATAAATAAATATTTAAACAAAAAAAAAAAAAGAAAGAAAGAAAGCTTTCTGGGAAATATGAGTGTAGCAGACATTACCAACAATTCCACATGTGTCTCCTTCACATGGCAAGATGATGTCTAATCCAAGCTGATGATGGACAATGGCTTTCTGCAACTCCTAGAATTGTCAAAAGACTATGGTAGTATTTTTAGTGACACTGTCAGCGCTCTGATGACTTCACAAAGGAGCACGTGGAAAACTCGGGTGCTGCCCTGAACTTCTCCAGTGCCCTCCAGACTGTTTCCCTAGAAATTGCCATCATATAAAACCTATCTCCAGGGCTAGTAAGCCCATCTAGCTTGATTTCAAGTTCTTCAGCTTCTTCGCGCAATTCTTTTCATCACCACATGAGAACAGGTGTTTTGCAGAAGAATATACGCATCCCCAACCACTGAGTTCAAGAGCGAGAGTTTGATTCCTGACATCAAAAGGCAATAAATTGGGACGCCTGGGTGGCTCAGTTGGTTAAGCAGCTGCCTTCGGCTCAGGTCATGATCCCAGCGTCCTAGGATCAAGTCCCACATCGGGCTCTTTGCCCCGCGGGGAGCCTGCCTCTCCCTCTGACTCTGCCTGCCACTCTGTCTGTGCTCTCTCTCTCTCTCTGACAAATAAATAAATAAAATCTTAAAAAAAAAAAAAAAGTCAATAAATTGTTCCAACTTAATCCAACTGTACTGCAAGGAAAGAAAAAGGATCTGGGCAAGATATCGTGACCTTCTACAATTTGCTGGGGGGAGAAAAACAGTAAACATTGGACCCATGAACAAATTATGAGTCACTTAGGCTCTTCGGGGCCTTGTGTCAGTTTAGCAAGTTTTAATTTCAACATACGGCAAGTTCTTTCTATTTTTTCTGAGGGTTGAGAATGATAAGGACGGCATGATTTTTGGCAAAACTGCCCTTCCTTAATTAATATCCCAGGAAAAAGAGCACCTCAGTCACTGGAAAGGTGGGTAGGCTTTCCCAAATAGGAAGACAAACTACAATTGTTTTTTTTTTGTTTTTTTTGTTTTTTTAAAGATTTTATTTATTTATCAGAGAGAGGAGTGGGGAGAGAGCAAGCACAGGCAGGCAGAATGGTAGGCAGAGGCAGAGGGAGAAGCAGGCTCCCCGCTGAGCAAGGAGCCCGATGTGGGACTCGATCCCAGGACGCTGGGATCATGACCTGAGCTGAAGGCAGCTGCCTAACCAACTGAGCCACCCAGGTGTCCCACTACAATTGTTTTTAATCACAGGAAACACTGTTGCTTTCTGGCAAGGAAAAGCCTCTGGTCCTCCACAGAAAAGGCAGACAGAAGTGAGTACATATTCGAATCCTTGAGATTTAGGCAGCCATGCAGAGTCCGTGAGACAGTGGTTCCTTTTCCTGTCCCACTTTTGCTGTTTTTCCGGGGGTTATTAAGCTGAAGAAAGGGACATATACTGGCGCTGCCCTCACTGATCAGTTCAAACTTCTCCACCAGTGTCGTCTTAGGCAAGTTTCCGGGGCAGCAGCTGGCTCCGTCAGTGGAGCACGTGATTCCTGATGGGGTTGGGTTCAAGCCCCATGTTAGGTGTAGAGATTACTTAAAAACAAAATCTTTTAAAAAAAGAAGAACAAGAGTCTATGGGTTTTCTTTATTGTGATGGGTCAAATGTTCCACCAAGCTCCATTTCGTACAATCCGGAAAGAAGCACCCGTTAGCCATTTTAGTGTCTGCATCACACGTCAGATTTCTCTCAGTGTATTTTTTCAGAACCTAGTTCTTGTGATGGTAGTCTGCTCAGGGTTCAAAAGATGTTTTAAAAGATAATTAAAAAAAAAAAAAAAAAAAAAAAAACTAGGGTTGCCTGGGTGGCTCTGTCAGTTAAGCTTCTGCCTTCAGCTCAGGTCATAATCCCGGGGTCCTGGGATCAAGCCCCACGTTGGGCTCCCTGCTTCTCCCTCTTCTCCCCACTCAAGTTCTTTGTCGTTATTTCTGTCTCTCTTTCTCTCTCAAATAATAAAATAAATAAAACCTTGAAAAAAACAATTCCTGGCTCATATATATATGTATGTATACTTATATGTACATATGAGCTCGTGTTAAAGATTTTATATAACTCATAATGAAAGAACAAGAAGATTTTATAACTGGATCAAAGCATAAATAGGAACTGGTTTTCCTGGGCGCCTGGGTGGCTCAGTGGGTTAAGCCTCTGCCTTTGGCTCAGATCATGATCCCAGGGTCCTGGGATCGAGCCCTGCATCGGGCTCTCTGCTCAGCAGGGAGCCTGCTTCCTCCTCTCTCTCTGCCTGCCTCTCTGCCTACTTGTGATTTCTGTCTGTCAAATAAATAAATAAAATCTTTAAAAAAAAAAAAAAAAGAAAGAAAGAAAGAAACTGGTCCCCCACCCCGCCATGGTGCAGGGGAAGAGAGGGAATCCACTGAACCTCTATGCAAAAGAATATACTTGAAAATAGAGAGAAATAATTTTTTTAAAGATTTTATTTATTTATTTGACAGAGAGAGATCAGTAGGCAGAGAGGCAGGAAGGCAGAGAGAGACTGAGAAGCAGGATCCTTGCTTGCGGAGCAGAGAGCCCCATGCGGGCCTTGATCCCAGGACCCTGAGATCATGACCTGAGCCGAAGGTAGAGGTTTAACCCACTGAGCCACCCAGGCACTCCTAGAGAAATAATTATTTTTGCCCTTTATTGTTTATCAACAGCTCATAGAGTCGTAAAATAATTCCCACATAATCAAAATCAGATAACCCTAAAGACTGTGATCTACCTAGACCAAGCATGATTGACACTATTGATCATTATTGACCTTTTGGCACTTTGGGCTAGATAGTCCTTTGTTGTGGCTGTCCATTAGAGGATATCTAGCGGAATCCTTGGCCTCTACTGACTAATTGCCAATAGCACCTCTCGCCAGTTGCAGCAACTAAAAATGTCTCCACACAGTTCATTCCAAACATCCCCTCGGGAGCAAAATCACCCCAGCTGAGAACCCCTGCCCCAGACGATGCATTTTTTCAATGAAGCACAGATTTCTCCCAAGACTTTCTCCCCTGTATTGTTCAAAAGGTCGTCTCAAAGAAAGCTTACTCCCAATTACAAAATACACCTGGTCAAAACCTACAGCAGGAAGAAGGAAATAATAAAATTTACAAATTAATGAAACTTAAAATTAACCTACAAAGGAAGGAAACGGAGAAGAGTCAGGGCTTTAACTGTCCGAAGAAAGTGGCTTAACAGACACAACTGGAGGTCCCAGGCTTCGTTCAGCTGCCAGAGCCCCTGAAAACCGAGTCAGAGCAGGCGTGGGGCTTTTCAGAACAGAGAAGGGTGTATAGGTCCTCATTTGGTTCAAGCAAAGGATTTCACCTTTAACTGCTGCAAAACCTGTGGCTGGAATAGAAAAACTGTCCCATATTCGTGTGCCTCTAGGTTTAGGTCATAGGTGCCATCCCACCCCAAAACTGTCAGAACACTTCTTCCGGGAGCTGTTTTGGCAAGTCTTGCAATCTGTTGATTGAGCAAGATCCTGGGACAGGAAAGGCCCCCCCAAAATATGGAAGGGCTGTTGCCAGGGGCTCCAGGGAAGGGGAAAATGGGGGTTACTGTTGAATGAGTAAAAGAACTTCAGTCTTAATGAGATGAAGAGTTATGCAGGTGGCTGGCGATGATGGCTACCCACCATGTATTTAACACCGTCGAACTGTGTGCTTTAAAATGGCTATGATGGCAAATTTTATATTATGTGTTCATAACTGTAATTAATGAGAAAAAACCTAAGTGCAGCCACCTCTTAATGATAGACTTTTGCAAAAAATATAAAAAATAAATAAATAAATAAATAAATAAAATTATGAAGAAAGTGTTGGAATGTTAGCCAAAAACAAAGCCAAAAAACAACCAGTATGGATGACCCATGAACACTCACTGAGTGAAAGAAGCTAGACACAAAAGGCCACGTGGTATATAATTCTGTTGGCATAAAATGTCCATAGTAGGCCCATCAACAGAGTGGAGGGCAAACTGGTGATTGCCCAGTGCTGGGGAGAGGCGTGCAGGGTTTCTCTTTGGGATGATTAGAAAGTTCTGGAATTGGATGATGGTGATGGTTGCATAACACTGTTAATATACTTAATGCCCCTGAACCATGCACTTTGAAATGCTTGATAGGTACCTGGCTGGCTCAGTTGGAGGAGCATGCTATCTTGATCTCGGGGTCATGGGTTTGAGCCTCACATTGAGTGTGGAGATTACATAAATAAATAAACAAATAAACAAACTTAAAAAAAAATGCTTACACTATAAGTTTTACATTCTTTGTATTTTACCACAATGTTTAAAAAGGGAAAGAAAGAAAAAGGAGGCCAATGGTCAAAGGCAAGGGAAACTAAATACCTGCTTTAATACTTCTTCTCAGGGCTGACCCTGTCTCCATTCTTCTTTCTTTTTTATGTCAGGCGGCACCCAAAAATGCTGGAATCTTCACGGCAGATGCCGCCAGAAATGCTCCAAGAGGGAGAGGGCCTACGTTTACTGTACCAATAATAAACTGTGCTGTGTGAAGCCCAAGTTCCAGCCAAGAGAAAAGCTATGGCCATTTTAAGTTCTTTGAAGCCTCAAGCCATGAAAACGCAGATGGAGCTGCCCTGAGTCTGACCGCAGTGGATTCCTAAATTCTGTCAATAAACACGTGTGGGGCGCCTAGGTGGCTCAGTGGCTTAAGCCACTGCCTTCGGCTCAGGTCATGATCTCAGGGTCCTGGGATCGAGTCCCGCATCGGGCTCTCTGCTCCGCAGGGGGCCTGCTTCCCTTCCTCTCTCTCTGCCTGCCTCTCTGCCTACTTGTGATCTCTGTCTGTCAAATAAATAAATAAAATCTTTAAAAAAATAATAATAAATTAAAAAAAAAAAAAAACACGTGCGGCTGATCTCTGTGTCCGTCTCTTGTCTACCCCAGCAGTACTCAGGAAATCCCCTTTCAGGTGAAGTCAAAATATTTTCATAACAATAATAATAAAAGGGTATTTGCCTTTTTCAGTCTCGCTGTCTCACAAGTGTGCAGTGGAATCTTCCGGAATCTATATGACATATGATGATATCATTGTTCCATGGGTTGATGAAAAGTGTGTTTATGTATCCTGACGTTCCTGGAATTTTTTAAGGTAGCAGGGTGTTCATTTTCAGAGATTAACTCAGATTGTTCTCGATAATTCTATTGTGCTCTTACAGCCATCTTTAGTCATTATTAATCTCTGTAACCTCATGATCATCTAATAATAAATCATTACTTTGAAGAGCCTCCTGGGTGGCTCAGTCCACTAACCCTCTGCCCTTGGCTCAGGTTGTGATCCTGGGGTCCTGGGGTCCTGGGATCGAACCATATGGTCAGCTCCCTGCTCAGCGGGGAGCTCTCCCTCTCCCTCTGCTACTCCCTCTGCTTATGCTCTCTATCTCTCTCAAATAAATAAATAAAAATCTTTTAAAAATCATTACTTTAACATTCCAAAATGTTCCTTTGTACCTGTATGCAAACCTGAGGAGAACCGAGAACACTTCACTCTCTTGGTTTGCAGAAGCTACAGTCTCCCTGAGTGAAAACAACACTTACTCTACACTCCACAGTTCCTTTAAATACAATTTCTAGCATACAATTGAAAGATATTAAAAGACCTTGACAAAGGAAGGAAAATAAGATGCATAACATAACCAACTGACTAAAAATAGCCAATAGCAGCAAATCCAAACATGGAACAGGTGTTGGACTTCACAGACAACTTTAAAGTAACTATTACAAACATGTTAAACTAATTAGAGGGAAAGGTTAAAAGGATGAATAATTTAAACTAATACACAGAGAAATACTATATCATTTTTTATTGCTACATGACAAATCACTCTAAAACCTAGTAGGTTAAAATAACAACTATTCATTAATTCCCAGGTTTCTGTGTGTGAATTGAGTGATTCTTCTTGTATTCTCAGCTGGGGTCACCCATATGTATGACTGCATCTCTGTCCATGTGACCTTTCTGTTTCAAGGAAGTTAACCTTGGCTTCTCACACGGATAATTAAGTCTAAGAGGGTAAAAGCCCCAATATGCAGCATTTTCAAACTTCCATTATCATGCTTTCTTAAATCCCATTGACCAAAGCAATATTTGCTTTTTAACTTATATTTTAGTTAGTTAACATACAGTGCAATATTGGTTTCAGGAGTAGAATTTAGTGTTTCATCACTTATATATAATACCCAGTGCTCACCACAAGTGCCCCCTTTAAAGCCCAATGCATTTAGCTCATTACCCCTCACTGCCCACCCCCCCCACTATCACCTCCCCACTAGCAACCCAACTTTGTTCCCTATGATTAAGTGTATTACACTAAGTGAAATATGTCAGTCAGAGAAAGACAAACACTATATGATCCCACTCATATGTGGAATTCAAAAAGAAAACAGAGAACACATGGGAAGGGGGAAGGAAAAAAAGGAGAGAGGGAAAAAACCTAAGAGACTCTTACTGATCGGAAAGGGAAAGGGGAAGGGACAGAGGGAAAGGGAGAGAGAGAATCATCAAGCAGAGGCCTCGCTGAGCAGGGAGCCCCAGGCAGGGCTCAATCCTGGCACTCGGAGATCATAACCTGAGTGAAAGGCAGATGCTTAAAGGATGGAGCCATCCAAGCGCCCCCAACATGACTTTTACTAAGGCATCTTTTCAGCTTCTGCTCATATTACAAACTGCTTATTCTCTGCATTTCCCAAGTCTGTTCCCAATTTTTTTTTAAGATTTTATTTATTTATTTGACAGACAGAGATCACAAGTAGTCAGAAAGGCAGACAGAGAGAGAGGAGGAAGCAGGCCTTCCGCCAAGCAGAGAGCCTGACGCCAGGCTTGAACCCAGGACCCTGGGATCATGACTCGAGCGGAAGGCGGAGGCTTTAACCCTCTGAGCCACCCAGGTGCCCCATGTTCCCAAATTCTTGGAATAGAATCTTCCTGATATAGTTCATCATTTTGTACCAAGCCACCTGGTAGGTCGCTGGCTTGGGGAGATCCCCACCTCTTATCCAATCACCTGTGTCTGGGGCATGCAGATGGCAGGGGGAGTGGTCTCCTGGCCTGCATATGACTGTCACTTCATATGACTATCACTGCATATGACTGTCAAGGCTCTGAGCAGGGGTGCAAGAACATATATGGATGGTTCATGCTGTGTTCACATTTCCGTGTATCCTTGCTATAAACTCCTATAGGGAGGAATATGTCTTCGTGAAACACTGAGCCCCTAGCTTAAGGAGAAATAGGCATCAGTGAAACACAGGTCTTCCTGGTGGAATTCTGAGGAAGGTTACCTGTGGCCCCTCTCTCTATCCTCTCATGAGTTCCCACCAATCTATTAGTGAGAGCTCGATGTTCCCAGGGTCCTATTAGACCCAATGCTCCTTTTTATAATAAGTATTTTGCAGGGACACCTGGGTGGCTCCATCCCTTAAGCATTTGCCTTTGGCTCAGGTCATGATCCTGGGGTCCTGGCAAGGAGCTCCTCATCAAGGAACCTGCTTCTCCCTCTCTCCCACTGCTGCTGTCCCCCCACTCCCTGCTTATGCTCGCTCACTCTTGCTCTCTTTCAAGTTAAATAATTAATTAATTAATTTTGAATGGGTAAATAAATAAAGATTTTGCAGTGCCCCCTTTCTGTCCCAAAATAAAATTCATAAATATCGTAACCTATCTACTCATATAATTGCAAGGAAAAAATCAAAATAAGCTCTAACCATAATACAAAGGAGAAAAGAGACTGTTTCATAATAATATGTATTTTGATATGTAAATACATTTAAAGACATAATGAAATATGTCAGACCTTGCGCCTATACATAGCATGAGTGCAAGAGCTACAAATGCAGACTCAAATGCATGGGTCCATATGCACAATTCCAATACTACTCCAAGTGTTTGCTCTCCGTATCCTGACTTTCCAAAACGGAAAACAGCTTGGGTAAAGTTCTAACCAAAACAAAGTATAATCATTCCTTGATTTATGCAGTAGTTTCATTCCAGAAAAATTCGATATACAAAAACAAAGCAAAACAAAACAAAAACTTGCAAAACAGCCTTAGATTATGGGCTCAGAGAATTATAAATGGGTTTCTCACCTACATAAATGTCTAGCAGGAGATCTGAATTTTGTTTGGGAAATGGGTCAATACTTCATTTCCCAGGTCAGTCACACACATAACATGCCATCTTGCATCCCAGGTCCCCCACCCACTAAATTCCAAAAAGGACTCCATTAATTTTGACTACAAAAAGAAAAAAAAACAAAAACACCAAAAACAAAAATCCACCAGCAATTTTCAAAAATCACCCCTAGAGAGCAGTGTCTTCCCATTGAGAATCTTCCATCTGCCATGACCAGAGTCCTTTCTGTCTGGTGGGTCTGTTTGTAAAATAAATGCAGCTGCATCATAAGCTAGAATAACTTACCCCAATGTAATTAAATGTGCTCCAAAGAAAAGATAAAGGGAGAAATGAGATTTTGGGTGGGTTTTTTTTTTCCAAAATTTTTCTTACCTTTATTTTATTTAATATTTTTTGCGGGGGGGGGGGGGGTTATTTATTTGAGAGAGAGACCACATGGGCATATAGGGAAAGGGGCAGAGGGAAATAATCTTCAAGAGGACTCCCTGTTGAGCTCCGAGCTTGACAGGGGCTCATTTCAAGACCCTGAGATCCTGACCTGAGCCAAAGCCAAGAGTCAGACACAAGCAACTCAGCCCCCAGGCACCACGCCCCTCCCCTTACTTTTTAAATCAACCTAGTTTTGCCTTTCTGAACGTGGTATATAGAGTCATTCAGTATGTACATCTTTGTATATGGCTTCTTTTGCTTAACATAATGTTTTTGAGATTAACTCATGTCTATATCAGAGTATATTGTTACTGTTGTTTATTGTTTATTATTGTTAGTGTTGTACTGTATAGATATAATTCAATTTATCCAGTCACTTCCTGGACTTTTGGGTTGTTTCCAGTTACGGGATATTAGAAATAAAGCTGCTATAGGGGTGCCTGGGTGTCTTAGTTGTTAAGCGTCCGCCTTCAGCTCAGGTCTGATCCCAGAGTCCTGGGATTGAGCCCTGCATTGGGCTCCCTGCTCAGCAGGAAGCCTGCTTCTCCCTCTCCCACTCCCCCTGCTTGTGTTCCCTCTCTCATTATCTCTCTCTGTCAGAAATAAATAAAATCTTTAAAAAAGAGAGAAGAGGGGCGCCTGGGTGGCTCAGTGGGTTAAGCCTCTGCCTTCCACTCGAGTCATGATCCCAGGGTCCTGGGATCAAGCCCCACATCGGGCTCTCTGCTCAGCAGGGAGCCTGCTTCCCCCTCTCTCTGCCTGCCTCTCTGCCTACTTGTGATCTGTGTCTGTCAAATAAATAAAACATTTTTTAAAAATCTTGTTTTGGAAGACTATCTAAGCACATATGGAAATGCTCGTGAGACATTGGTAAGTAAAAAACAAAACAAAACAAAGACAAAAAAACCAGGACACCGAAAAGTATGTGCAGTTTTATTCCTTTTTATTTGCAAATCCCATTTTACATATATTTTATTTGTGGGTATTTATGTGTAGTGAAAATACTGATAATGTTTGCTTTCTTATTTGTGCTTCTGTTTCCCAAGTTCTCTCCAATGAACATATATTGCTTGTAAATTTTTAAAAACACAAGTTAAGGGTGAATCTGGAAGATAAAATCAAGTGCCAGAGGGCCAGTGTGGAGTCCCAGCAACACCATTTACTGGATGTATGACCTGGACAACACTTCACTAAAAGCTTCAGCTGCCTTCCAGAAAAGGAGGGGATAATAGTACCATGACTATGATAATTAAATGAGATGAGGTGTGTAAAGCCCTGGGTCCTTACTAATAATGACCCAGTGATAGTATTGTTATCACTAGCTCAGCCATTCGATGACTCCCTGGGGAATGTTTGTGCTCTGACCTAGTGCTCCTGAATGCCAATACACAGCACAAATCCCTTCTGTAGCACCGTCCACCCCCCTGGCTCACCTTGCATATCTCCAGGGCCAAGGAGCGCTCTTGCTCCCAAACCTTCCCCTTCACAATGGCCTGTCCTACCCCTGTGTGGCTACTGTTTATCTGGGAAGAAACCTTGACCTGAAGTTCAAAGATTTAAGTCCACATCCCAGCTCTGCGCCTCAGGAGCTGTGTGGCTTTAGACAAGTCACTCCCCGTCTCTGAGCTTGGGAGCTTCATCTGTGAAGTATCTTGAGGAACCTTCCACCCTAGAATTGCCTCATCTCCTTGGCCTGTTAGGTGCATCCGTATGACCTAGGCGGTGGGGTGTAGGCTTAGACGATGGTCTGTTAGGGTGCTGGGTGGGAAACTGTCCTGCACATGTGAGGTGTGAGCTTCCAAAAAAAACTATCTAGACTGTTGGGTCTCAGTTCAGTCCCTAGAAGGGTGATGGCTGCCTTCAACATGATGCTCTGAGAGAAACACAGCATTGCTTCTGGAATATTCCTGCCAAAAATGCAAAAACTGAATTCAGTCATGAGGACACATCAGACAAACTCAAACTGAGGGACGTTCCACAAAATAACTGGCCTGACCTCCTCCAAGACATCAGTGTCACAAAACACTGAAGAACGGCTCCAGGTTAAAGGTCAAAGAAATTGACAGCTGCTTGCACTATGTGATCCAGAGGTTTTGTTGGGCTATACAGGACTTTTTTGGAAAAGCTGGTAAAAGCTGAACAAGATCTGAAGATTAGACCATAGAATTTTGTCAATGTGAATGTCCCGAGTTTTGTCATCGTACTGCGGTTATATTAAAAAAATGCCTTTGTTTTTAGGAAAAACCCACTGAAGTATTTAGGCCTAAAGAAGCTCATGTCTGACATACAGATAAATACACACACATATATTTATATTTTTTACATACACGTATAGAGAGAGAGAGAAGAATTGATAAGGTAAAAGTGATAAAATGTTAATTTTGGGAAAACTGGGTGAAGGATCTACGGGAATTCCTCGCATTGTTCTTGCAGATTTTCTGAAGTCTGAAATGTGTGGAGAAGAAGGCCAGCGGCGTGCCTCTGGCTCTGGAGAAGAGACAGTTTTACGGAGCCCTGACAGAGTACGGGAGAATCTCATCTGACCCCACAGCCACCCCATTCAAAGCTAGGACGCCCATTTTGCCGGGGAGGATTCTGACATCAGATGCAGGAAGGGACTTGCCCTGCGCTCACAGCCCAAGGCCTGGACGTGGCAGAGCTGGCGTATGAACTTGAATCTGACTCCTCACACCTCAAACTCATCACCATCTTCACTGCAACAAGGTCACAGACTCCCTGCACCATGTCTGAGACTGAGCAAAGAAAACATAGCTTCTCCACTCTTTGTAGAATAACACAGAGGGGAGGGGTCAGAGGGCAGAACTAAACTTAGTTCACCCCAGGATAAAACTTGGTCTGATTCAACAACTTATATATTCTCTTGAGGTTTCTTGAATTCGGAGAGACTCGGTCTCTTTGGTATAATTGCTCAGGCTTCCTGATTCTTCCTTTCCTCCCCTGCTTCTTCCAAATAGGACAACTGTGCTGGGGATGAGGAGTTTCAGTGACCGGCATCTGCTGGAATCTGGATGTTGCTGAAAACATCCACTGGCTTTCCAGTGGCAACTGGTTGCTGGTGAACTGTGCTCAGGCCCCCTGCTGACTCATCAAGGCCTACTGGTGATACTGGCTAAGGCCACCTCACATTGGCTTGCTGTAGTTCTGTGGCCGGCTCTGGGGTTTTTATCTGGTTCTCCTTCTAGGCTCCCAACACAAAGCCCACTCCATCCCACCACATTGGGTCCTAAAACAGGCCCAGAGGCCATCGGTTCAATGTCTAGGTCATCCAGAAACTGAGGGGGATACAAGGCTGATACTCAGGAAGCATGCTTCGTTATTAAAATAATTCAGTATTTTCCTCCTGGTTGGTAAAAAGCGGTTGCCCAAGATCCTTCCGTATCCCCTCCCCGCTCCTGCAGTCCAGCTGCCTCTGGCACCTTCCCAGGTCCCTTTCATACCAGCAACTAAAGGGTTAACACAGCAGCTGGCCTCCAAGACTCAGCTCTAGGCCTGAGACTCACTCTCTCCTGATGGTATTTTGAATAGCACCACTCTTCTTAGCAGGGGCCTTTCTCCTACTCCAAGACTACCCTGAACTCTTCTGAAAAGTCTCAAAGGACAGTGGGTGACAGCCCTTCTGTCCTTGGCATTCCCTTCACCTTATTGAACATGCCTGCCCCTTTCTGGGTCCACCCCAGGAAAAGGTGGGTCAACGGGAGGTCTTCCCCAGCTCCCTTCCCCCACCCCCAGGTCCTGTCTACTATCCAGGCAAATACATTCTTCCCAGCCTCCCTGACACCGGAAGCTGCCGGCCCATAGCCATGTGACACAGCTCTAGCCCCTGAGAAGGAGGCAGAAGTCTGCTACGAATAGTTCCAGGGACAGCGTTTGCTTTCCTGGTAAAAGTGAGAAACTTGCTCAGTTCAACCCTCCCCCTGCTTCCTGCTTTAAACAATGACGTGGCGCTGAAGTTTTGGAGGCCATAGGGGACCCAACAGGATGCTCGCCCGATGTGGTTTCTGCCTAACTCCAGATAAAGCCCCTGCAAGTTGAGATACCTATTTTTCAGCCAGATGTCTTCCTGATGCAGGGTAACTGGCATGTGACTCTGTCAGCCTACCTCCTAGACTGCTCCCGTTTTCTCCCTGCCTTCCGGCCTTCCCGTGCCCACGGTTCCCTGGGTCTGGCTGAGGCCCGCTTCTCCCCTCTCTGCTTACCCTGCATAAGTGAAAACTGTTGTCCTAAAAGCCTGTGGTCTTTTCCACCTGGCCAGGCCCTTGCAATACCAAAATAGGAGATAAAGGAACCTAGAGAAATCCTTTCATTCTTGAGGGCCTGCCTTTTAAAATGCCAAAGGATATTAACTCTACCATTATTCATTCTTTCTGGAATTAACTCATTATTATTACTAGCTCACATTGTTACTATTAACTCTAACCTCCTTTTTACATTCCTTCTATAAGGTCCAATTCTCCTGGTATTATCATTTATCCCCACTGTACGGATGAGAAGACTCAGGATGCTTGTGGAGATTGGGTAATTTTTCCAGAGTTGAAGAGAGCAGAAGGGATCTTATAGGCAGACGTGAAACCATTTACCGAGGTCATTAATACCCACTGGCCCCGGGCGCCTCGCCTCCCTTCACCAACCAACCCTCCATCCCGGCCATACCAGGACCTCGTGCACCCCCGTACCCCCAGCATGGGGTGGCCTGGTGGTGAGCAAGCAGCAAAGGAGACAGCCAGCAGCAGGTGTTTATTGGAGAGCAAGGGTGCCAGCCCCAGAACCAGCTCCACATATTAAGGCTTAAAGGCCAGAGGCCTGAATCCATAGGGGAGGCAGCACAGGGAGGCATCTGGGCACATGTGCATGTAGGTTTCTTGCCTTGTACAGTAAGTCCGGCAGGCCCCCTGGCCCTTCCAGCACCGCTTAAATTCACTTCTCCCTAGGCAGAGGAAGACCACAGGTCACAGGGCAGTCCAGGCATTGCAGGTTAGACTGCTGTGCACAGCATTGACCATACATCAGGGGTTAAGCCACAGGTCACAGATAAAACCCCTAACCACAAGCTAAAGCACGGGACCCACATTAGATCACAAGTCTGGTCTTTTGTTAGCTCTCCGGTCATTGTGTTGGGTGACTGATTACACAACAGCCCACAGGTCATAACTTAGGCCACAGGACACAAACTCTGACCACAGGTCAAGGGGTTAGATTAGATGGAACAGATTAGACTCCTAGTCACAGGTGAGACAACTAGTTACAAATGAGCCCTCAGATTTCAGTCCAGGTTAGCCCATAGGTCACAAGTTAGACCACTAGTTATAAGTTAAAAACTGATTTCCTTTTTTTTTTTTTACTTAGAGAGCAAGTGAGGGGAGGGGCAGAGGGAGATGGAGAAAGACTCTCAAGCAGACTCTGCATTGAGTTTGCAGCCTGACATGGGGCTCGACCTCACACACCCACCCCCTGCTCAGGTACACTCTAAGCACTTTTCATCACAACACTATGCAATTACAGTTGGTCTTATTATGATCCCTGTAATACAAGGTAAGGAAACTGAGGCACAGGAAAGTTAACAAACTTGTCCAATATTACAGAGACATGAGGAGCAGAACCACGATTCAAACCCAGATAATCAGGCTCTAAAGTCCACACTCCTAATCATGACATAAACTCCTTCACACACATAGGGACCTGTTAAATGTTAGTGGAGGAATTTCTAGCCATGGGCCATGGAAAAGGTAAAGTTTTGGAGGAACGGGTCCTCCTGTACCCCCTCTAAGGGTCTTTGGTCACAGCCTGAGGCATCGCCTTTGTTTATTCATTCAACAAACCTGGGACATTGGGAATACCACAATGAACAAGATGGGCCAAGGTCCATGCCCTCAAGGAGCTTCTAGAAGGAAAGGCAATTAATACCCTAGCGAATAAATACAATCACTAGAACTGTGGAAAGCATCCTGAAGGAAACCATCAGGATGTGGTGATGACCAGTTAGGACAGGTGTGCAAATGTGAGGAGAGAGGCAGGCTCAGTCAGACCTTTCTGTCCAGCAGTATTTCTAGGCATGTGACCCAGGTGGGCAGAGAGCAGCTCTGAAGAACTGGGCTGAGCAGGAGCTGGAGGGGAAAGGCTTCCCTCTCTCTTCCTCGATTAAAAGAGATCCCATGGCAGCGCCTGGGGAGCTCAGTCAGTTGGGCGTCTGACTCTTGATTTTAGCTCCAGTCATGATCCCTGCATTGGGCTTTGGACTCAGTGGGGAGTCTGCTTGGGGTTCTCTCTCTGCCTCTCTCTCTCTACCTTTCCCCACCATGTTATCTCTCTCTGTCTCTCTTTCTCTCTCAAATAAATAATTTCTTACAGAGAGAAAGAGAGAGAGAGAGAGAGAGATCCCACAGAACCCTCCCAATGGACCAACCCTGGGTGTTATTCTGCCCCATTGTCCAGCCATCCTTCCATTCTGCCAAGGTAGAGAATCTTAGAATGAGATAGACCTGGCCTCAAAATCTCTACAAGGTAGAGGATCCACCCTCTGAAGAACCTAACCACTACAGTATAGCGGTTAGCGGACGGCGTGAATCCAGCTCATATCCAAATCCCAGCTCTACCAGTTCCCCACTGAGTGACCTTGGCCTCAGATCCCTCCTCTGTGGAACTTCCCCCCCCTTTCAGGGGCAGCTCTACGGACTTTCATCATTCTAGCACAGTGCCTGGCCCATAGTAAACACCCCACACACGGCAAGCGAGATTATCAGAATGACAGTGTAGAGGGCGGAGCAACTGCAGCCCATTAGCCATCAAGCCTCTCCTTGCTAGGTCAGGACAGGAAGCGAGTTACCCAGCATTTCCCAGCCAGTCAGTGGGGGGTTCCAGAACCCAAGACTCTGACTCCCAGGTGAGGGCAGTTCCTATAACTACTCTTAACACATCATCACATTTCGACCTTCTGATGACCCGGAGACCCAGAGTTGCTATTTTCTCCTACATGATCTGTACCTCCTGCCCTGCTCATCTCTTTGACTTCGTCTTCTCTCCTGGTGTACTCCCACTCCAGCCATATGGGTCTCCTCAAGGCTCCTCAGGCACATCGGGCACCCTCCTGCCTCCTGGTGCCTGAGAAGATCTTAATATTCTCACCGCAGTCAAATCTCTGCTCAAAAATGACCTTACAGGGCGCCTGGGTGGCTCAGTGGGTTAAGCCGCTGCCTTCGGCTCAGGTCATAATCTCAGGGTCCTGGGATCGAGCCCCGCATCGGGCTCTCTGCTCAGCAGGGAGCCTGCTTCCTCCTCTCTCTCTCTGCCTGCTTGTCATCTCTCTCTGTCAAATAAATAAATAAAATCTTTAAAAAAAAAAAAAAAATGACCTTACAGGGGCACCTGGGTGGCTCAGTGGGTTAAAGCCTCTGCCTTCAGCTCAGATCATGATCCCAGGGTTCTGGGATCGAGCCCCACGTAGTGCTCTCTGCTCAGTGGGTAGCCTGCTTCCCTCTCCCTCTCTGCCTGCCTCTCTGCGTACTTGTGATCTCTGTCTGTCAAGTAAATAAATAAAATCTTAAAAAAAAAAAAAAGAAAGAAATGGTGAAGATACCTGAGACTGACTTCGTGATAGTTCACTAAAACCAAGCTGGTTCACGGTGACGATTGTTGAGATTAGGTGAAGGTACACCGGGGTGTGTTATACTATTTTTAAATTTATGTTTGGTATTTTCTAAAATGAAAAGGTTTCTTTTAAAAATACCATTACAGGGGTGCCTGGGTGGCTCAGTGGGTTAAAGCCTCTGCCTTCGCCTCAGGCCATGATCCCAGGGTCCTGGGATCGAGCCCCGCATTGGGCTCTCTGCTCGGCAGGGAGCCTGCTTCCTCCCCTTTCTCTCTGCCTGCCTCTCTGCCTACTTGTGATTTCTATCTGTCAGGTAAATAAATAAAATCTTTAAAAAAAAAAATACCATTACAGGGGCACCTGGGTAGCTCAGTGGATTAAGCCACTGCCTTCAGCTCAGGTCTTGATCTCAGAATCCTGGAATCAAGCCCCGCATCGGGCTCTCTGCTTGTCGGGGATCCTGCTTTCCCCTCTCTCTCTGTCTGACTCTCTGCCTACCTGTGATCTCTCTCTCTGTCGAACAAATAAGTAAAATCTTTCAAAAAAATAATAAAATAAAAATACCATTACAGGGGCGCCTGGGTGGCTCAGTGGGTTAAAGCCTCTCCTTTGGCTCCAGTCATGATCCCAGAGTCCTGGAATCAAGCCCCACATCAGACTCTCTGCTCAGCGGGGAGCCTGCTTCCTCCTCTCTCTCTCTCTGCCTGCCTCTGCCTACTTGTGATCTCTATCTGACAAATAAATAAAATCTTTTAAAAATAAATAAATAAATAATACCATTACATTATTCTCTACATTTGCATTTTAAAAAGACTCACCTTGTTCTTTATATTAATCTCTCTACATTCATGTAAATTTCAAGTTGCTCAGAATAAAAAATACACAGGGCCTCCCTTGACCATCCCCATCGGCTCTCCCATCCATACCTCCCCCCACCCCAAGCACACACCACACTGACCCCTGGCTCTGCTTCTATTCTGAACACTTACCACCACCTGATATATCATGTGTTTATTTGGTTCTTTCCTGTCTAAAATACCAGCACCATGAAAGCAAAGACCTTGTTTTCTTTCCCTGACAGATCCCAAACAGCTGTCATGGTGTCAACCCAAAGTAAATATTCTTCAAAAAATATTTGTTGCGTGAACCCCACTTTAAGGATTAAGAAACTGAGGTGCAGACTGATTTAGGAAGTTGCCCTAAGGGGCCCAGCAGGTAAGAGGTGGGACCAGAACACAAACACTGGTCTAGGTCTCCTCTATCCCCCAAAACCTTGGAGGCCATTACACACACACACACACACACACACACACACTTACCTGGAGGCAGATGACTCAGGGCCAGGAGAGCCACAATGAGCAGCAGCAGCTGTGTCATGACCACAGAGAACACCAGAGGAACCAGGCATACTGAGCACTGCTGCCTGCGGCCCAGCCTTTATCAGGCTGCAGATCAAGGCTGGAGTGTGGGCAACCAGAGGCCTGAGTGGGAGGCTGAGGCTCTGTGAGCCCAAGGATGTAGCTGGATCTCAGCCAGCTCTGCGGCAAACTGCTCAGCCACATGGTGAATGAGCGGCCGAGCGGCCGAGCTGGAACTAGAAGCTAAGTTGCCTGACAAGACACCAGTCACAGTCCATCTTGTAGGAAAGGGATGCTCAGAAGGCCAAACCACAGAAGGAGGCCAGGCGTGAGGGGGTACAGTGTCTGCCCCGAGCCCTGCGGGGGCTGAGCTAATCTACAAGCCTGCTCTGGGAGTTGCACTGAGCTGGACACCTGGATCCCCTCAGCCATGACAATGAACCCCACGCACAGGTACAGCCTGGTCTGCAAGGGCCCACATACAAGCCCGCCCCAGTCCTTCGAGACTTCAAAGGAAGCACCCTGCTCAAAGAGCCTGGATCCTGGTCCCTCAGATGGCCAGAATCACCAGTTCCCTACAGCCAACTGCCCTACTCTATCACAATGTGTCTCTCCTCCCCCAAGTGCCTAAGAAGAATTATTTTTAAAGCCATGGGTGGTGATGGAAAGGGACAGTCGGCTGAGAGGCAGAATCCTGAATGGCCAGCCCAGATAAGCTTCAGTGTAATCATCCTTCTAGTGTTGTGTAGGAATTAAATGAGGTAATAATCGAGGCAAAGTGCTCAAATCATACCAGTCACAGCCCAAAAGTCCAGTTAATATTCATCAGGGAGGGGACAGGCTTTCTTCCAGGCACAGGACCGCCTCTTGCATAAAGAGTGCTTAACCTAGAACTTGGTGAATGAACGAATGGAATGCCAAAATCAGATATCCAGAAGTCTTCAGTGCAGACTTCCTAGGCTCCCTCCTCCCATCTCCCCAGATTAATTCTCCATCGAAAGTTGAGTTTCTCAAAGTGGGGTCCATGAACTCTGCAAGATCACTGGGTATTTGTTTAATAAGCAGATTCCTGAATATGCAATTGTTTAATATGCAGATTCCCCCCAGAACGGGCTGAATCCGCCTCTCCTGAAGGGTGAGACCTCAGAATCAACATTCAACAAGCTCCCCAGGTAGATTCTGCGAGGGGTAAAGTTGGCGCGCCCCGTCGCTGGCGTGGATACAGAGGGGGTCTACACCCAGGAATTTAGAAATCCCTTCTTTCCTCTCTCTCGCCCCCCAGCCCGACCCTGCCACCACCACCCCAGGAGAAAGCAGTGAGTCAACTGAGCTCTGCGGAAAGTGCAGAAGTCGTTGCGCGGCGGAGTCCTCGGGGCGGGGACCCTAGGGCTGCCCTGACGGGGCGGGGCTGGACGGGGCGGGGTCGCGGCTCCTCCTCCGGCCCCGGCGGCTGGGCGGGACCGGCCCGAGGGGCTGCGCGCCGAGGCGGTGGTGCAGCCGGCAGCACCCGGCAGCTGTGGCAGCCGGGGACCCTGGACCCCTCCCCACGCGAGGTAAAGGCCCGCGCAGCCTGCCGCCAACTTAGTCAAGTTGGAGCGGAGTTCGCCAGGCGTCTGACTGGGGGGCAGTGGGCGGGGGGAGGCTCTGCGGCGCAGGCGGGGGCGAGGGAGGCCTCGAACCCACGTCCCGGGGTAAGGGTCCTCCGGCCGGGGCCTGGTGGGTTGGAGAGCCTCGGACAAGGAGCCCTCCCGGGATCAGGGGACTCACACCCAGGACCCGGAGCAGGGGAAGCTCGGACTCAGACTCCAGGAATGGTATATGCGCCCCTGGGCCCTGTAGGGTCCCTTCCCCGCCTCTCTCCAGGACCCTGTCCTATCACCGAAACTGGGTCCCCGCAGCCTCGAAACCCCCACCCCCCAACAGCCGCTGGAGGCCGTCGCGCCAGCCTCTCCTGAATTTTTCACGTAGGGGGCGGGCCGAACACGCCGTTCCCATGGCACCAGGGCGCTCGGGTTACAGCCAAGGGAACCCCCAGACTCCCCTCGCCCTTCGCCCTTCGGAATACCAACCCACTCCATCCTGCCTCTTCCTCAGCTCAGCCCTCAGGAGATGGGGCAGCGGAAGGGAACCCCCCAGGGGCCCTCAACCCTCCGACCCCGATCTGAACCTTGGAGAAGAGAACTGTGGGGAAGGGGAGGACCGGGCAATTAAAGCGACTTTCGGAACGTAGGTCGCATGTTCCAAATGAGAGGGGCATGTCTTTGTACACAGGTGTGTGCGTGCTTGTGTGGGCATGCCACCTCGCTGCTGCCCCTCTGTCTGTCTCCGTCTGTGTGTCCTGGGGCTTGGGGTCATCCTCAAGGCGTAGGAAGTGACCTGTGGGTGTGCAAGCGTGTGCTCGTAGCTTGCACACTCACATGTCCCAGCCTGACCCAGGTTTACTCTGGCCCCAAAGCCAGGAAGCCCCCACCCCAAGGAGCTGAGGCTCCTCCTCCTGTCATTTGAACAAGAGAAGGTTTGGAGGAAGTCCTCTTTGGGAGCTCATCTGGACCCTGCAGTGCCTGGTTCACTACCATTCTTGCTTCTTGCTTACAGAAGGAAGGAAGGAAGGAACAAAGCCCCTCCCACCCAAGGATGACACTAAACACCCAGCAAGACACAAAGACCCCCCTGCGTCGGCGAGCCAGCACGCCACTGACCCTGTCCCCCCGGGGCCACCAGCCTGGCCTCCTGTGTGCAGCACCTTCCACAAAATCCCAGCATCCCCGGCTGGGCCAGTCAGCCTCCCTCAATCCTCCCACCCGACAACCTTCGCCTGCCCCCAATGGTTGGTCCTCTGAATCCAGTGACTCCGAAGGCTCCTGGGAGGCCCTCTACCGTGTGGTACTGCTTGGAGACCCTGGTGTAGGGAAGACCAGCCTGGCCAGCCTCTTTGCCGGGAAGCAAGAGCGGGACCTCCATGAACAGCTGGGAGGTAGGGACCCTGTGGGCCGGGTTGGGATGTGGCCAAAGGAGTGAAAGGCCTGTCGTCAGGGGCACAGGGCTGCCGAGAAGAGTTGTGCAACTTACGCACAGCTCAACTTGAAAGGGCATCATTCACATAGACTATGAAGTGAATGGTCCCTACACACACCCCCACAAGACAGTGCAGTGCACAGTCCACACAATGGTCCATAGGAGGGAAATGCCTTGAATAGTCAGAAGGTTGCCCATTTCTCATGGATGAGGTATATGATTAATTTCCATGTCATAAGGGAAGCAATTCTGAGTTCCATGAATCTCAGATGGAAAGAAATGGCAGGCTTGCACCCCACTCAGAAACTCCCAGCCCTAACTTCCACTGATTCGCAGATCTTCCTAGCCCCACAGACAACCATCCAAGGCTACCACAACCTACAGCAAAACTAAGATCCTGCCCCAAATGAAGACTCCCCAGGTTCCCTTATTCCCAAGAGATGCAGTGAGCAGAGAGGGTCAGGGACCCCAGGATGACGGGAGACAGAGACAGGACAGAAGAAATGAAAAAGGGTTCCTACAGGACCGGCTGAGAGGACACAGGCTGAGAGCAGAGGGAGGTTGGTTAAAAGCAAAAAGAAAGTGGGGACACTCTGGCCAGGCCCCTTCTCTAGCCTTGACCCCTCTGAGTGTGAGAGCCCTAGATGAGAGGTGTACATATTTACTTGTAGGTGTGACAAATGGGGAGACTGAGGCCCAAAGAGGGTAATGTGACCTGCCCAAAGCATACACTAAGTTAGGGACAGAGAGAGACTGGGAGAATTCCCAGCCCAGCTTTAACCCCACCATCCCATGCTCATCAATCAACCAAACTGGCAAAAGCTTTCTCAGCCCTTACTACATGCCAGATATGATGCTGGGAGCTGGGGAAACATGGGCTCCTCGTGGAGCTTCTTGACCTATCAGGAGAGACAAGTGTGGAGCAATCAAGTGTGGAGCACAAGTGGGGCGGCGGTGGGGGGGCACTGTAACCAGAAAGCGAACTAGAGGGGCCACACCTTCCCCATGCCTGCCCCTCCTCCCTGAGATCTGGCTCTTTCCTCGATTGCAGAAGATGTGTACGAGAGGACCCTCACGGTGGATGGAGAGGATACCACGCTCGTGGTCATGGACACCTGGGAGGCTGAGAAACGGGTAAGCAGGACTTGGGGGGAGGGATGCTGAGCTTGGTACCAGACTCCTGTCCCCTCCTAGGACACGAAACAGCAGGGACAGGGCGAGGCCATCCTCAGCAGCCCCCAAAACCCACAGCTTCCAAGCGGCCTTTGCAGCAAAGGCAGAAGAACCTCATGACCCCAAGTCCTTTTCTCACTCCACTGATCCCCTCTGCAGCCATTCCAGGAGGTACAAACACCTCCACCTCGTCTTCAGCACCCTCATCCCACTGCCCCCCTACACGTACGGTGCAGAGGAACACTGCGTTTAGCACCAAAATGCCTGAAGGTAACCCCCTACACCTTTCTCTTCCTTACCAGTCGTGTGACTTTGTGCAACTGACTCACCACCCTCAGTTTTCCCACCTGATAAATGGGTTAATCATCCCTGCCTGCCTTACGAGCTGGTTGTTTTTTTTTAAGTTCTTAACCAATTCCACAGCGGTGACCACAGTTTGGAGCATGCAGCAATGCTGATCATAGGTGAAGAAATGTAAATTATGATCATTCTTATTCCTCATAACTTGGTAGCTAGTAAGGAAGGAAACCAAAGGATGTCCTCCCTTACCAGGTTCCAGAGTAGGAAGAAAACAACAGGCAGGGAGGGATATGCCCCTTGTTACTCTTTTCTTACCTTGTTTGAGTTTTCCTTTGTCTTGCTATGCAGATAATACATGCTTATTGTAGAACTTTGAAGAAATACAACCAAGCAGAGAGAAAGATATAAAAATCACCTGGGAGCCTATCTCCATAAAGGGTAGGCCCCGCCCCTAACATGCTGGGAGGCCACGCCTATAGGGTAGGGCTTAGGAGGGCACTGTTCCGTGATTGACAAGAATGGCTGAGAGCTCCAGTGACAGGCGGGAAGGATAGGAAAGATGCTAAGAGTCTGATTCCTTTCCACGAGGATAAAAGGACACTCAGTTCCAAATGAGCATGATAACGATGATGATGGTCCTCCTAGCAGCAGGTGACATTTATGGAGTACCCTTCAAGTGTCAGCCCCTGTGCTAAGCGCTGGATATATGTATTAAGACGTTCAGTCAAAACAAATACAATAGGTGAGTATTCTGATCCCCTCCTGCTGACAAGGAAATCAAAGCTCAGAGAGCAAGTGAGATTCGAACCCAGATCTATATGCCCCCGATCCTGTACTCTTATGCACCAGGACTGTCCCTTTCCATCCCCTCTGGGTACATCACCTTCTGAGCCTTCAGCTAGGGTTTTAGTCCTTCACTCATTCATTCACCAAGAAACACTGGCTGAGTATGAATCATGGGCCAGGACACTGAAGACCCAGCAGTGAGTAGGACAGACATGTCCCTTGGCCTCATGGAGGTCACAGGCTGGTGAGGGGTGAGGGGGTCACTTTTTGAATGCAGTTGAAAATACAGTGGGCAGAGTCCAGTGAATTAAGGAAAGTCATCAGCCTGGGAGTACGATTTGGGAGACCAGGGAGGAAGAGTACTGGAACTGGAATTCTGTGCCCAGCTGGCTTTATGGACTTGAGAATGTTTTCTCTTCTCCTTTGGCCCTTGGACTTCCTACAAGCAAAATGGGGAAACTGAACCAATTTCCCTGACTGGTGATAGTGGAGGTAATTTCCGTAGAGGGTCCGTGCAGTAGCGGTGCCACCAGAATAAGCATCCATCCTTTCGATAGATGGGCCCCTTTGGTGTCAGAGAGGCAGGATCTTGAGGTGCCTGGTGACTCAGTCGTTAAGCGTCTGCCTTCGGCTCAGATCATGATCCCAGGGTCCTGGGATCAAGCCCCACATCAGGCTCCCTGCTCAGTGGGAAGCCTGATTCTCCCTCTCCCACTCCCCCTGCTTATGTTCCCTCTCTTGCTCTCTCTCTCTGTCAAATAAATAAATAAAATCTTTAAAAAAAAAGAGAGAGAGAGAGAGAGAGTCAGGATCTGCAGTAGTGCCCTAGCTGGCCTGACCATCAGGGTCACCTGGAGAATATAAAAAAATCAAATATCTGGGGCACCTGGGTGACTCAGTCAGTTAAGCGCCAGACTCTTGATTTTGGCTCAGGTCACGATCTCATGGGATGTGAGATGGAGCCCCATAGGGCTTCAGGCTCAGCGGGGAGTCTGCTTGAGATTCTTTCTCTCCCTCTCCCTGTGCTCCTCCTCCCCACAACTCACATGCTCCCTCACTTTCTCTCTCAAATAAATAAATAAATAACCTTTTTAAAAAATTAAATTCTCAGGTCTCACCCCCAGACCTAATGAATAAGAACCTACAAAAATGGGGTCCTGTAACCTATATTTCTAATCACACACCTCCCCGAGTTCTACCCACAGATCCATGTTCCAATGGGCTTCTGTGATCCTAACTCATAGCAAATCCTTCATAAACATCTGTGCAATGAATCAATGAATGCTTAAGCCACACACTTTCTTTCTACAGATAGGGAAACTGTACCGATAGGGAAACCCTACAGATAAAGAAACTACAGATAGGGAAAAAGACCCAGAGAGAGGAAGGAACCTGTAAGATAGTAAGATAAGAACTCACATCTTACTCACCTAGTAAGATAAAGAACTCAACATCCATCTGACTCAGCCCATGGTTATTTGGCCTGGGGAAGGGTCAGCCAGGCTGTGGAGAACTTAATCTCTTTGACAGTGTGTTGACCATTGATCTGATGCTTTCCTACTCAACCATCTTACTGGGTTATCAGAAAATTCTTCTGGCTTCTTGCCCCCTCAAAAACAGTGCCTCTGCCACACTCAGTATTTCCTACCCCTGGTCTACTGTCCTCTCCTGTTCATTCCCTCAAACCCTACTCCCCAGGTCCGCTCTTGTGCCCTCCCCACACTGTACCAGGTTGATTTCTTCTGATCTCCTCCCCTCATCCCCCATGGCTCCTCCAGCCACGTGCTCCTGCCTCTTAATGCTACTTATCACAGGGCATCAAAATTCTTGACTTCGAGGGCCTCCCTTCCAGCCCATGAGCTTTTGGAAGATAGGAACGGTGTCTTACTAAACACTTGTAAAGTTGTCACCCAGCTGGTCCAGTCTCAGCATGCTGTCCCTGACAAAAGACTGCCACCCAAAACAGCATATCAAAATTGCTCCAGTTCTCCCCTTCCTTGTCAAAGAACTTGCAAGGACTCTGCTTCTTAAATACTCCACCTTGGGGCACCTGGGTGGCTCAGTCATTAAGTGCCTGCCTTTGGCTCAGGTCATGATCCCAGCGTCCTGGGATGGAGTCCCTGCTCATTGGGAAACCTGCTTCTCTGTCTTCCCCTCCCCCTGCTTATGTTCCTGCTTTCGCTGCCTCTCTCTGTGTCAAATAAATAAATAAAATCTTAACAGGAAAAAAAAAAAATACCCGCCTCTCCCACCCCTTCCCTTACATTCCACAGTTGCTCCTCCACTTCTCTCTTCAACACTGGCCTGGAAAATGCCTCCCCTTGAAATCAGCCTCCCTTCTCACTTCTCTCCCTTCCTTTTGCCTCTCTTTTTAAAAGATTTTGTTTGGGTGAGGCTCTGTGGCTTAGTTGGTTAAAGCGCCTGTCTAGTAAAAGATTTTGTTTGGTTATTTATGTGTTTATTCATTTAGAGACGTAGTGAGTGGGGGAGGGGCAAAGGGAAAGGGAGGAAGAATCTCAAGCAGACTCCGCATTGAGCATGAAGCCTAATGTGTGCCTTGATCCCATAACCCCGAGACCATGACCTGAGCCAAAATCAAGAGTCAGATGCTTAACCCACCGAGCCACCCAGGCGCCCCCACTTTGTCTCTTAATTGGACTACAGAAGGCCACAAGAACTGTCTAGCAAGGCTGAACCCTTCTCAGAAACCAGACAGAAGAGCTGAACCCTCCTTAGCGGGAAGGGGAAACCAAGAAATCTTTTGACTCCGGTGCCCGGCCTCCAGAAGCAATCAATGAATGAGAAAATGTAGTGAGGTATTATTAGCCCAGCTTTCCATACAGAGAAACCAAGGCTCAGAGAGGACTAGTGGTTTACCCAAGGTGACACAGAATAATGGCAGAATTTGTCCCCCACCTGTCCAGAGTAAAACCTCAGCCCCAGCGCCCCCATCAGACCATTCCAGCCCCACCTTTCTCAGCCAGGGCCCTCTGGCTGAGAGGTAGGTACCCTTGGAGAATGGGCCTGGGGTCGCTCTGTTGCAGGATGAAAGCTGGAGCCAGGCTTCGTGCCTGGAGGTGGGCAGCGCCTATGTCATTGTGTACTCCATCGCGGACAGAGGCAGCTTCGAGAGTGCCTCTGAGCTCCGCATTCAGCTGCGGCGCACACATCAAGCAGACCACGTGCCTATCATCCTGGTGGGCAACAAGGCTGACCTGGCACGCTGCCGGGAAGTCTCCGTGGAAGGTGAGCCCTCCACTCCACCCTCCTTCCCCAGCTTCCTCTCAATCTGCTGTCACTGCTCCTCCTCCTGTGCCCTCCATCTCAGGGATTGTCACCCCACCCTCGCCCCCATCACGCATCTACATGCCTAAGCCTGAAAGCTAGGAACTATTCTTGCTTCCTCTCCCACTCCCCCAAACCAGCCTCCAAATCCTGTCAGGTCCACCGCCCTTAACCCCGCGTTCCCTTCCCCCTGTGCTCACAATCTCTGCCCCATCCTGGCATCTCCACCTTAGCCTGGGTCAGCCCCTGTACTTCTCTCTCCCCGTTCAATCCTTTCTCCTTACCAGCTGTCAAGAGTTTTCTAAAACCATATCTGACATTGTCACTCCTTTGCTTTAGTCACTAATTTGCTTAAAAATTCCCCTATGGGGGGAAAAAAATCCCCCTATGGTTCTCCCATGCCCTTAGTCAGAGATACTATCCACCAGGCATGAGAGGCCCGGTGCCTATAAGCTCTCCAAAGGCTTACATCTGGGTTCTGAAACAATTATTAGCTCCAAAACACCATGAGAAAGTTGCAAATTAAAATTTCACAAAACTTTAATCATCTACAATATACAATATTGTGGCAGCTGACAACTACAAACCAAAAGGTTTAGTTACAGATAATTTGTACTCAAGGTGGGGTAGGGAATATTTCAATATGTTTCATAATATCGTATGGGACCCCAGAAAGATCTCAAAATGGCCCTTCTTGCGGGGCAAAATCTAAAAATGAAGGAAACTGAGAGCCAGAGCGTATAAGCCAGTTCCACGGGGTCACCAGCATCTAAGGACTAGAACCCAGGCCCCTGTCTCCCCGCCTAATGGCTTTCTGAAGATGGAAGACCATATGCTTTGTGAGCAGACAGCCCCATACTCCCCAGCATAATCCCCAGGAGATTTTGTAAAACTCTGGTTCACCGACCTCATCCCAAACCTACCGAATCAGATCTTGCCGGTGGGTTCAGGAATCTGCATTTTAACAAGCTCCCCCAGATAACCCTGATGCACAACTCAGACCCCTTACCTGGCCTTCAAGCCCCTTCCCAGCCTGTCTTCCCAGCCTCATTCTGCTCCCAGTATCAGTCACTAGCCTGTGAACTAACTCCTCAGAGCCACGTCTCATTTACCTCCGACTCCCCTGGTACCCAGCACAAGGTAGGACCAAAAGAAAAAGCGCTTAGCTTGAGACTAAACACAACTCTTCCTACCTTTATGTCCCCCTCTACCTGGCCCGCCTGACCCCGCCCCTCAGAGGGCCGCGCCTGCGCAGTGGTGTTCGACTGCAAATTCATCGAGACATCGGCCACGCTGCAGCACAACGTGGCCGAGCTCTTCGAGGGCGTGGTGCGCCAATTGCGCTTGCGCCGCCGGGACAGCGCGGCCCCCGAGACATCAGCCCCCAGAAGGCGGGCGAGCCTGGGCCAGCGGGCTCGTCGCTTCCTGGCCCGCCTGACGGCCCGCAGCGCCAGCCGTCGGGCACTCAAGGCCCGCTCCAAGTCTTGCCACAACCTGGCGGTGCTCTGAAGCCGCGTGCCCCTCGCCCCCAGGGCTAGCGGAACACTGGGCCGCAATCTGAGCTCCACCGATGCCATCGAGAGGCCACGACGTAGTTGCCTGGAGTCTGCACAGTGGGCGGTGCCTGCCCGCTGCCCCGAGGGCTGGAGCATCTCCCCTAGCCGCAGCTTCAGGCACCCCTCTGCCCGGGGAAGCAGTAGACAGACTATGGGACCGAAGCCTCAAAGTGGATACAGAGTAGGTTTTTGTTTTTGTTTTTATGCGCCGCAAGCCTTTTTGTAAAAATCTTTGTCCCTGGGCTCTGGCCAACTCCCCATAATAAACCAGACCAGAAGGGTATCCAGTCTGAATGCCCAGACCTCTTCTTTTGGGCTCTTCCAGGCATCTCCACGTCCCACTGTCCCATCTACACTGGCTGCAGACTGGGTTAGCCTGCTGACCTGGATTCAAGGTCAGTCAATCAAATCACTGGACGGGTTGCATGTTCAGGCCTTTCTCCCAACCACTGGGCATGGCCCCTGGCGCCGGTCTTTGTGGGAGACCCAGTGGTGCACAGACAACCACAATTCATTGTGATGGCCTCCTATTCTTTTCATCAACCCATTTCTTAGAGTATAGGTTCATAAAATCTTATTTGGAAGGAATCTCAGCATTCATCCTCACAATAGAGTAGCTCTTGTTTTTTAGGAGCTGTGGTTTAAGCTGTCACAACTAGTAACTAGTCTTCACAAACCCTGTGTACTAATTAGAAAATTAGAGGCACAGGATGGTGACGGTTCATACTCAAAGATCATAGAGCTACTATAAGGGAAGTTGTCAGGATTCCAGCCCCGGCTTGTCAGGCTGGAGTCTGTGCCCTATCCACAGTCCTCTCGGAGAATGTGACCAAAAGTTATAGCATTCCAGGGAAATGAACTTTCAAACACAGGTTTGCTTGTAATTTAAAACAGAGGGGAATGCTAGCCCCGTGAAACTCAATTGACTAATCTCCAAGACAGCCAGCCCATTTCATCCATCTCACTCATTTTTCTGATGTGGAAACTGAAGCCCATCGAAGGGAAGTGAGCATCCCACGGTCACCCAGCCAGAGAGGGTGAGGACTGGACCCCAGGGCCCAGCCTCCTCCTTTGTCTGTGCAGGAAGTACGAGGTAGTGAGGCATCTGGCCTGGCTGGGGCTGTGAGGCTAGGGCTGGGCCTTAGGGGTCAGGTCAGGAGTTTCCAGCTGAAGGGGAAAAGGGGTGTCACTGCTTTGAGAGAACAAGATGCAAATGGTTTGGACCATCATGTCCCTGAGGCCTGACACCCCTGCCCCCAACCAGCTGTCCGCCCACATGCCTCAGCCACCAGGACCACGGTGCCAAAGAAGACGGGAGCCTGGGCAGATGGGCCATACCCTCTGTCCTCAAGCCCCCAGTCTTGCCACCTGGGCACTGCTGGCATTATTTACCCATCCTAACTCCAGTTTGGGGAAGGGAGGAGGAGGGGAGGTCTTCCCCCACCCCAAGCTGTCCCTGGCCTGTAGTCGTGGGGGAGGGGCTATAGTTGTGGAAAGTTGGCAGAGGCAGCCGGCAGCAGCCGGGGAGTGGAAAAAATGATATCAAACCCGGAAAAATGCAGGCCGGATGAGGGCCTGAGTCGGCCCTGGGAGGTGAGAGGGAGGGAGGCAGGGAGGGAAGGGGCCCCACAGGCTGAGAAAGGAAGAGGGGCCAGGGAGAGAGCACAGGAGCTGGTTTGGAGAAAACTGCAAGTAATTGCTGTCATCCCTTCCTTTCCTCATCCACAAATATTTATTGAGGGCCTACTAAGTGCAGGGCACAGTGCCAGGCTCCAGGGAGACAGATGGGAATGGAAGCAGTAGGATGCTCTCCCTGGAGCCACCCACCCCCCCAATCTGGTGGGGAAAGCAGACTGGGAAACAAATGAATAAAATAATTACAAACCGATAAAGGGGCTGAAAATCAGCATAGTCGTTGAAGGGCCAGAGGATAATCCAGTGCAATCCTCAACGTCTGCAAATGGGGAAACTGAGAGCCGGGGTGGGGGCACTTACCCCAGGCCACTCAGAGTGTGGAAGAAGTCCTTGAGACCAGGACTGGGGGTTGCAGGGGAGGAAAGAAAGAAGGAAAAAGTGCAGACCAGGGTCAAGGGGAAGGAAGAGCAATGCAGCCAGGACGGCAGGACAGCTCAGAGATTGAGGCAGGTCATGGGCCCTGAACCAGAGGGTCTGTGCTCAGTGCTCCATCTCTCTGTTTCTTAGCTTTACCATCTATAAGACAGGATTCACGGCAATTCCCTCCCTCAGGGTCAGTGTGAGGATTAAATGACTTAAAATGTTGGGCACCTGCGTGGCTCAGTCAGTTTAGGTGTCTGCCCCTTTGGCTCAGGTCATAATCTCAGGGTCCTTGGATCTAGCCCCATGTTGGAGTCCCTGCTTAGTGGGGAGTCTGCTTCTCCCCTTCCCTCTCACCCTCCCTGCCTCTCTCCCTGTGCTAGCTTGCTCTCTCATAAATAAATAAAAACCTTTAAAAAATAAAAATAAGGGGCACCTGGGTGGCTCAGTTGTTTGGGCATCTGCCTTCTGCTCAGGTCATGATCCCAAGGACCTGGGATCAAGCCCCGTGTCTGGTTCCCTGCTTAGTGGGGAGTCTACTTCTCCCTCTCCCTCTGCCCCTCCCCTCACGTGCATTCTCTTTCTCTCTCGGATAAATAAAATCTTTTAAAAATTAAAAATAAAAACGACTTAAGATGTGTAAAATACTTAAAACAGTTCCTGTGTCTAGAAAGATTCAGTACATATTGATTCCCACTAGCGTATCTTAAGACCTTGGGGAAACCAGGCCTTGTTAAGGGTAGTATATTCTGGGACTGAGAACACTTGCTTAGAAGTCTTTGCCCTGCTATGACACCAGAGGACTTTAGGAAAATCTCTTCCCCTCTTGGGCCTCAGTTTTTCCATCTGTAAAATAAAGGGATTGAATGTAAACTTGTATCCTATATTCATGAACTCACCCATTTACTGCCTGTCTCCCCCATAGGAATAAAAGCCCCATGAAGGTAGGGCCCTCAGTGCTGCTCTCTCCCCAGCACCAACAACAGTGCCTGGCTCATAGTAGGTAATCAATCAGTAAATATCTGTTGAATGGATTGATGAACTGATCTGTAAAGTGGCCCTCCCAATCCTGACCTCTCTAATGCCAGGAGTCTGTGACTAAGGCATGGCTAGACAAACATTTGACAAAACCACAATAGTCCTCCCAGGGACATGGCCCATTAGAGTTCAGAAAGCTCTTTCTCATCCATTAAAATAAATAAATAAATAAAATTGCTGTTTTAGCTCTTTCTATGTGCTAGGCCCCTTGCTACATGCTTGGTACACATTTTCTCATCTAATTATCACCACACCCATCTACTTAATAAGTGTCATTTAACAGATGAGCCGATTAACAGATCGAAGCTAAGAAAAACCAAGAAATTTGTCCGAGAAAGGTTTGTGAGGACTTGTACTCGGGTCAGGTCGCAACTGCTTTCTTCATTGTACAGTTGGGGAAACTGAGGCCCAGAGAAAGGAGATGAATTGTCCAAAGGCATGTACTAACAGCAAAGCAATTACATCACTCTTCTGGTGTATTGGGTGCTGTCCCAAGTGCTCTTCAGATATTAAATCCTCAAGAGTGGTCATTGCCAGTTTTCGGATAGAGAACCGTAACACAGAAATGTGCAGGACCCCACCAAGGCTGCACAGTTAGCAAATAGCAGAGTCAGGGTTTGAACCAGGGACGTCTAGAGGTCTGTGGTTTGTTAAAGGCTTGCCTACATTTCACCGGCTGTCAGGACAGCAAGTCCAGAGCAGGCTGGGATAAAAGAGGAGGTGGCTTTGCCCAGCACCCCACTGCCTGGACTGGGGACAGGGCAGAAAACAAAAGCGCATTGACAGTATCCTCAGCCGCCAGCTGGGACTTTCCACCTTGAAGGGAGAGTACTGTTATGGAAAAAATGATAAAGCTCTAGAAAGATGAATGTCTCCCGAGGGGCCCCCAGTCTCTTCAGAGTCCCTCCTCTCCTTGCAGGGGGAGAGGGCCACAAAGTGTGTCGGCCGGATCCAGATGAGATGAGGGCCACCTGGAACCCGACACACCCCAGACAGGCTGCTTGAATACCGAGGATCACTGGCCTTGATGGAAAGTTCCAGTTTCCCAGCCAAAGGGCACGAAGCTTCCACTCGGGGACCCTCCTCCCCCGTCCGTGTCTCTTCCCTCCCGCCCCAGCCAAGTAATCAAGTTCCGGCTGACACTGCTTGTCCTTGGATGGTGGGAAATTCCCATCTCCCAGGGGCGGTTCAAGCCTCCTTAATTCGGCAAACTTTGAAAAGGGTGCGCGCTCTGAAGGAGGGTAAGAGAGTCAAGAGTGTCAGAACCGGCGGCTTTATAAAGACTAAAAATCTCTCAATTCTGCCATGACCATGTGGCTTTAAGCAAATCAAAATATACAGAGTTGAAGGCATTAGGGTAGAATTCTCTACGTGACTCTGTCTGTCTCAAGAATATTTGAATATTCTATCTGGTTCACCAGCTTGAAAAAATATACTTGTTCAGTTTCAATTTCAGCAGTGTTCCCTTCTGTTCGGACCAGGGTTCAGTTAAAAATAATACTAATGATGGGATGGGAGTTCTGGGCTCAGCAATGTGTGCAATTTTCCCCAGTTCCATGTGGTTCAAGTTCAAGGTTAGGATAGGTCACCGTTTCAGTTACTAGGCTGCCTAACGAACCAGCCCAAAGCTTAGTGGCATAAAAACAATCATTTTATTATGCTTCTAGGTTTTGTGAGTCAGGAATTCGGGCAGGACAGAGCGGGTTCAGCCCCTTTCTGGGGGTCGCAGCTGGGAAACTTGAAGATTGGAGTGACTGGAATCACCTCGCAAGTCTGGAGGTTGAGCTGGGATCTCACCTCCCCGTGGCCCCTCCAAGTGGCCCGGTATCTTTACTTCCTGTTGTTACTGTAAGGAAATCCCCGCAAACGCAGTGTCCTAACACAGCACAAATCTATCTTCTTACGGTTCTTTATGGTAGAAGTCCAACGCGGGTCTCACTGGGCTAAAATCAAGGTGTCACCAAGGCTGCATTCTTCTCTGGAGGCTCTAGAGGAGAATCTGTTTCCTGGCCTCCCCAGCTTCTAGAGGCTGACCACTTTCCTTGACTCATGACCCTCCCTCCATCATCAAAGCCGACAACTTTCAGGCCAAGTCCATCTCTTAGTTCCATCCCTCTGATTCTCCCTCGTCGGCCTCCCTCCCCACCCTTGTGATCACATTCAGATCACCTTGATAATCCAGGATAACTTCCCTGGATTAAAGTCAGCAGATTAGCAAACAATTCTATCTGCAAACTTACCAGGATAACTTCCTATTTTAAAGTCAGTGTGGGGGACACCTGGATGGCTCAGTTGGTTAAGCGTCTGCCTTTGGCTCAGATCATGATCCCAGGGTCCAGGCATGGAGCCGTGCATTCCCTCTCCCCACTCCCCCTGCTTATGTTCTCTCTCTTGCTGTTGTCTCTCTCTCTGTCAAATAAATCAAATCTTTTTTAAATTAAAAAATAATAAAGTCAGCATATTAGCAAATAATTCTATCTGTGACCTTAATTCCCTTTTGCTATGTAACATAACATATTCATAGGTTCCAGGGAATAGGATATGGACGTTTTGGGGAACTGGTTTTCTGCCTATCGCAGCAGGATAGAATGGAGGATGTAGCAAGGTAGTGGTTGGGTCTGCGCTCTCCCCCAACACACACATATTACACACACTCAGTCTTGGTCCAGTGAATAAATAGAGAAAACTGTAACCTGAAGGGCTTCCCTCCTAAGGAGGTGTTGGGGGGCAGTAGAATACCATTCCTAGAATCTGACCTCGCCTCCCTTCCTCGGTCTCATGCTTCTTTCCAAGAATACCAGCTTCTTCAGACCTCCACTGGGCAAATCTCCATCTACTTTTCAGAAAACCTTACTCTTTAGCCACAGATGGCGGTCTTGCCTCAGAATTACCCCTCTTCCCCAGCACTGCATCTTCAGAAGTCTGGGTTAGGACCCCAAGTGACACAGCAGGGCAGTTAAGGGTGCCCTTAGCTCTTCTAGTTTTACAGAACAGCCTAGAGAACAGCCTTCTCCAAATCCAGCCTTCTGCAAGATGTGCCCACCTATGTGAATGAGGATACATACCTTGTACATGGCCAGTTGCCTAGGAAGCAATTGTTGAATCTTACATACTACATATTGTGCCTTAATTCTAAACCCCAAACCCAGGGGTCACTAGCACAAATGCTCACAGAGTCAGCTAGGTAATATACATCAGTGAAATAGACTGGAGAAGCAGACATTAGGGAGCACCAAGGTCTGTGGTCTGTGGGGAGCACCTGCCTTGTGTAAAGGGAGCAACAGATCAAAGCTGGCAATTACTGCGGCTTGAAAATGAACCCAGCATTGCCTGAAACTTCAGTTTTTCCAAGAAAGCCAGCAAGCCAAATAGGTATGTGAAGTATCCTAATTCTTAAATACTGATTGAGTTTCCAGGCTTCCCTCTGAGCAGGGAGCCTGATGAGGGGCTCGATCCCAGAACCCTGGGATCATGACCTGAGCTGAAAGCAGACACTTAACGACTGAGGCACCCAGGCACCTCTAATTGCTAATTTTAATTTTTAGAAATCCTGGGCAGTATAAGCAAAACATGTCCACCAACCAGATTCTGACCAGAGGCCCACAGTTTGTAACCTCTGGTCTAAACCCAAATAGTGATAGAGAAATGTATTCTCAGCCATTCCCCCCATCTGCAAGGTCAACTCTCAGACCATGAAGCTCGTACTTAATTATAAGGAACAGCTTGTTCCCTTTGTTTAACTCCTCCCGCCCCTCCTTTCCAAGAGTGACTCTTCAAGCCTATTGGGATACCAAAGGTGCCCAATGCCAAGTAGTATATTTTTTAAAGTGAACTTTGAGTTACAAACATAATGCCTCTTAATGATAAGAATAAATCAAAACAACAGAAAATATATGGTAAAAAGTAAAGATGCATTTATCTGCTAAGCTGCCCTCTGCTACCCAGGACAGAACTCCTTATAAGGATATTTTCTAACAAGATGTCTGGAGGCCTTAAAAATGCCAGGACACTGGGTCTGCATCTCCATAATTATCTCAGCATTTCTTTCATGGTTACCCTATGGCTGCAACAAGTCCAAACATTACATCTTCACACCTGTATCCCAAGCAAGAATGGAAGGGGAAAGGTCAGAAAGAGTTTGTTTTTTTTTTTGTTTTTGTTTTTTTTGTTTTTTTTAACCGAAGGGGAATTCATTCTTCCAGCGGTTTCCCTTCATATCTCACTGGCCAAACTGTGTCTCATGACCACCGCTAGCTGTAGCGGAGCGGAGAGAGAGACTCTGTGGAAAGAGGTTGCCACAGTGGGTTTGCGCCAGTCATGAGTCATCCCTTTGCTGTCCTGACAAAATGGCTTTTGTGAAGAAAGGAGAAGTGGGGAAGATCGCTGAAGAGGCAACGTTAGGATTTGCCACTGAATTCCTTTCTCCCCCAGTCCCACTTCTCTCCCCCGGGGGTTCCCACCATGAAAAGTTCAAGGCTCCTTACGGATTTTTCAGCCCATATACATATATAGCAGACCTTTGGCCATTTTTCTTTTCTTTCATACTGTAAGAGCCACGATTTTGCTTGGTTATTCTCTTTTTGAAGGGATCAAAAATAAATCTCAATTGCTGTAAACCAGAGACTGGTTTAAAGATGGACTTACAACCCAGCTATGGCCAATAAGATGTGAAGGAAGTTTTGCAGGAAGGTTTTAGAAAAAAGTTTATTTTCTCTTAAAAAAGAGCTGGAAAATAAACAGAGCTACATCAGGAAGAAACCATCCTTTTCCTTCTCTTGGTCATTGTAATTTATCAATGTAATGCCTGGAACTGTAGCCCCAGTTCCCAGTTGCAACAGGATCTAATCAAGAGGACGGCAAGCTAGAAAGATCCTTCATGATGAAGTCAAGTCACTGAATTACCCATCACTGAATCAAGCTGCTCCACCTCTGGACTTATTGTTATGTAAGATAATATGTCTTCGGTCCAGAAGCAAATTATCTTGGGGGTTTCTGTACCAAAGTCAAAATCATCTATTTGATCTATATATATAGGTTTGCTTGCTATTTTTCACATAAATGGAATCATAGTTATACGTGTGGGCACTAAGTTCATTGGCAAGAAATGAAACCTAACATAGCAGTGATGGAAATATATTTCTCCATCGTTGTAAAGGAAGTTCAGAAGCAGGCAGCCCAAAGCTGGTGTGGCAGGGACAACAACTGCTTCTATCTTGTGGTTCCACCGTCTTAAGTCAGTAAGGCTGCTCAAGCTTTAACAGTCACGTCCACAACCCCGCCAGCAGGAAGTGGGAGGGAACAAGAAGGGAGGGAGGGGCACAGCCTCTCAGAAGGTGACTTCTGATTACATCTCATTGGCCAGTGCTCAGTCACATCTCCACAGTTGATTGCAAAGGGGTCTAGGAAATGTATTTTATCTTGAATAGTCACGTGTCAGCTCAAAATCAGGGATTCGTTGTTTAAAGAATGGGAGAATGGACATTGAGAGGCAACAAGCAATTTCTGCCATGATATCTATATATTACATATAATTTGCTTTTTTCATTCAATGTGCCCTGGCTTTCTATTGAAGCTGGTACATATAAATTTACCTTGTGGGGCACCTGGGTGGCTCAGTGGGTTGAGCATCTGCCTTCAGCTCAGGTCATGATCCCAGGATCCTGGGATGGAGCCCCACATAGGACTCCTTGCTCAGCGGGGAGCCTGCTTCTCTGTTGTCTGCTGTTCCTCCGGCTTATGCTTTCTCTCTCTTCCTCTCTCTCTCTGTGTCAAATAAATAAAATCTTTAAAAAGATAAAATAAAATAAATTAAAAATTTACCTTGCAATTTTGAGGTTTATTTTTTTCTTTTTCTAGCTTCCTTTTTTTAAAGATGTTATTCATTTGACAGACAGAGAGAGAGAGCACAAGCAGGAGGAGTGGGAAAGGGAAAAGTAGGCTGTCCGCTGATCAGGTACCCATGATCAGGTTAAGCATCAAGAAAGATGCTTAACTAACTGAGCCACCCAAGGACCCCTTTTTACCAGCTTCTTAAGATAGGAAATTACGTCATTTATTTGATAACTCTCTCTTCTAATATGAGCCTTTAAAGCTATTTTAGAAAAAAAGCTATATAATTTATATAAAGCTGTAAATTTCCTTCTATGCACTGCTGTAGGTGCAGCCCAGAATTTTGGATTGTTGCGTTTTCACAATCGTTCAGTTCAAAATAGCCTCTGTGATTTCTTCTTCCCATAGGTTATTCAGAAGTATGTTGTTTAATGCCCAAATATGGGGGGGGGGGCTCTAGCTATCTTCATGGTCATTATTTCTAATTCCATTTGATTGCAGATTTGAGGCTTGTTTTATAGCTCACCATCTGGCCTACCACAATCCATGTTCCCTAGTGTACTTGAAAAGAATATTCATTCTGGGGGCACCTTGTTGTCTCAGTGGGTTAAGCCTCTGCCTTTGGCTCAGGTCATGATCTCAGGGTTCTGGGATCGAGCCCTCCATCGGGCTCTCTGCTCAGCGGGGAACCTGCTTCCCCCTCTCTCTCTGCCTGCCTCTCTGCCTACTTGTGATCTCTGTCTGTCAAATAAATAAATAAAATCTTTAAAAAAAAAAAAGAGTATTTATTCTGCCATTACTGGATGTAGTGTTATAAACTGCCAATTAGGTCAAGGTAATTACCAATGATGTTCAAATATTCCATGTGCTTAATGATTTTATCCCTACTGTTTCACCAATTGCTGAGAAAGGCACGTTGAAATCTCTGATTATAATCGTATTGTATCTATTCTGATTTCTGTCTGTCTTGTTTTTTTTTGTTTTGTTTTGTTTTGTTTTGTTTTTAAGATTTTATTGGGACGCCTGGGTGGCTCGGTTGGTTGAGCGGCTGCCTTCGGCTCGGGTCATGGTCCCAGCGTCCTGGGATCGAGTCCCACATCGGGCTCCTTGCTCCGCAGGGAGCCTGCTTCTCCCTCTGACTCTGCTTTCTACTCTGTCTGCCTGTGCTCACTCTCGCTCTCTCTCTGACAAATAAATAATTAAAATCTTAAAAAAAAAAAAGATTTTATTTATTTATTTGACAGAGAGAGATCACAAGTAGGCAGAGAGGCAGGCAGAGAGAGAAGAAGGGAAGCAGGCTCCTCACTGGGCAGAGAGCCCGATGCAGGGCTAGATCTCAGGACCCTGGGATCATGACCTGAGCCCAAGGCAGGGGCTTTAACCCACAGAGCCACCCAGGTGCGCCCACTGTCTTGGTTTTTTTTTAACCTTGTTCTTTTTCGTGGGTATAAAATATTCCACATTATGGATGTACACAGTGTACCCTTTGAAGGACATTATGTTACCGTAAATGTTTTGCCCTTGCAAACAGTGTGGCAGTGACTATTTTTGGACAAAGAGGGAAAATTACCAAATGCAAATCTACTAGGTCAAAGAAAAAGTACATTTTATATTTTATCAGACACTGCCAAATTGCCCTCCAAAAGGGCTGCTTTTTTTGTATATTCAGACCAACAGTGCCCAATTCCTCACACCATGACCACACTACATATAGCTAGTTTTTTCTCATTTGACATTTTCTTGGGCACAGGCAGAGGGAAGGTTGGAAATGAAGATGTCTCATTGCTTAGTCTGTAACAAAGTTTAGCAATATTTCTCTCAATGGCTGTGCCCCTTAGATGCTGAAAACCCCAGCTGAAACTTTGAAATTACAGCTTGAAGGGCTGGATTAAAATCTCAGCCAAACCCGTTCTCCTTTTCATTATCTGCCTGAAGCAAATAGGTGTCCTTTCTTCCAGTTATCAGAGCCTTGGTTAGAGAAGGAAATCTGGAATCAGATCTGAGTTTGAATCCCTCTGCTCAGCCATTTGATATCTGCGACACGTTACTTAGCTTCTCAGAACCTTTGGACCCTCAGCTTTACAAAGGGCATGACAAACACTTTGCACAGGTGTTATATGGCTTAGGAATCAGGTACGTAAAGCCCCTGACATCTGGTACCAAGAAGGCTCCGATAACAATTAATTTTTAAAAACACGTCTTCGGGGCGCCTGGGTGGCTCAGTGGGTTAAGCCTCTGCCTTCAGCTCAGGTCATGATCTCAGGGTCCTGGGATCGAGCCCCACATCGGGCTCTCTGCTCAGCAGGGAGTCTGTTTCCCCGGCCCCGCTACCTCTCTGCCTACTTGTAATCTCCATCTGTCAAATAAATAAATAAAATCTTAAAAAAAAAACAGGTCTTCGTTGAGACTTGCCATGTGCAGGGCACTTTCCGCAGCTTATTGCATTAACACCCACAACAGTTAAGAGACAACACCATTTACAGATGGGGAAAACTGAGGCTCCGAGGTGTTGAGTATCTTGTCCAAAGTCACACAGTTAAGTTACCAGCTGAGCTAAGGATTAAATCAAAGAATGTCTGACTCCCGGAATGCCTGGCTGGCTCCATTGGTAGAGCATGCAATTCTTGATCTCCAGGCTCCAGCCCCATGTTGGGTGTACAGTTAACTTAAGAATAAAATATTAGGGGCACCTGGGTGGCTCAGGGGGTTTAGCCTTTGCCTTCAGGTCAGGTCTTGATCTCAGGGTTCTGGGATCGAGCCCCACATCAGGCTCTCTACTCAGCAGGGAGCCTGCTCCCCGCCCTCCTCTGCCTGCCCCTCTGCTTACTTGTGATCCCTCTCCTCTCTCTGTCAAATAAATAAAATTTAAAAAAAAAAGAATAAAATATATATTTTTTAAATGACTGACTCCCAAGCCTGCTTCTCAGATAGATTAAGAAACTGAGGCCCAAGAAGATAAAATGGCATACAAAATTAAGGGGTCAGGAAGTAGCATCCAGCAGACCAAGTATCTCCCCTCCTTCTAGGTCCCGGTGACCAGCTGGAGGAGAAGCTGGAGAGAGAGGAGGCAGGGACAGCTACCCAGCAGAGGAGTCAAGAGTATGGAAAATGTCTCTTTCAGCCAATTTTCCTGAGGAACCCTGGCCAAGGCTCAGGGCTGGGAATAGAAAGTGTGCAGGGAGGAGGCAGCAGCCGCGTCCTTCCGTCCATCCAGAGACGCTGTTTGCAAAGTCCTGCTGAGAGAGACAAGCGGGCTAGGAGTGCGTGGAAAGGAACAGATCCCGGAGGCCAAGGGTTTGGCATCTGCCCAGGGCCTGGTCTCCTGGGAGAGGAGGAGCAGGCGTCCCCTGAGCTCTCTGCTTCCTCCTTAGATTCCTCTGCTCTGCCAGTTCCTGCTGTGCCCTCCCCACTGGTCTGGGCACCAGCCATCCTGGAATCAAGACACTGGCAACTCTGACCCTCCAGGGAGCATGCACAACCCAATGAGAAGGTTCGGAGACCAGGAAGAAGGATTTTGTTCCTGCTCTCAGATGAGGGCAGCGTTTGAGAGCCACAGACTTCCTCCATGGCTTGATCATGTGGACATCAGTGTGGTCCCTCCGCTCAGAACACCAACCTTCGCTACTCACCGTGCCTGTAATTCCACCATTATAGATACAGCAGAGGCTCGTGTTCAGCCAGTATGGGAAGTGACAGCCATACCAGTCGCCAAAATATTTTGGTTATTTTTCTCCTCATTGTTCATAGCCCCTGCCCTGGGTGCCCTCCAGGTACCCCTCAAGCATGCCAGCCCCTCTGGACTGTCCTCCGGGACTCGCCTGCCCTCCCCTCCTCTGGCCACTAAACGGGTAACCCCTGCCTAGAGGGGCAGTCCCGGCCTGGGTGGGCAGGTCAGGGAGTGACGGTCAGAACAGTTGTTAGAGCTTTTCAGATCATTCCTGGAAACAACGCTTTGGCTTGAAACTTTTTCTCCCACATAAAGGCAAATTGATAGGAATCTAGAGTGAGAGGGCCCTTGGGCAACCTCTTCATTTTCCAGATGTGGAAAAAGGCCCAGAGAGAAGCAAAGTCTTAGTTGAGGTTACACGGCTCATCAGTAGAAAACAAAGCACTGAGATGCAGGTCCCCGGATCCTGACGCCTCTCTAGCCCCACAGATGCTGCATTTTAGGGGAGATGGAAGGAGTGACGGGGAGGAAGCTGTCTCAAGGCAGAACTGATAACCAGTCAGTTGGCTCTTGGACCTCGTGACCATAGTCATGGCGACCGTGTCCTTGGTCACTGTCTCCTCAGAGATAGTTGTCACAGCAACCACCACCCAGGGCCCCAACTCCCTGACACCAAGAGCTTTAAGATAAACCAGAAGCAACTCTTTTCCAGCGCACTGATCCAGATCAGAGCTCCAAGGA